>NC_079335.1:84421468-84721468 GCF_029582105.1 Oenanthe melanoleuca | reverse complement strand
TGTGGTGAATTCTAGCCATACATGGAGCCTTTCAATGTGGGGCTTCTGTGGGATGTGAGTAGTACATAGTTCCTAGGGATAAGGGATTTGTCTCACTGTGCTGCTGGTTTGTGCAAATACAAAGTCACAGAGTGGGTCATAAACTAAAATCTCAGCTTTGTCTTGGACGTAGATGCTCAAAATAAAGTCTGCCTTTTGATACTCATAAAAATTCCCAGTCAATATTTTGAGACATGAATTCATTTTTTTACTGCATTACATGGAATAGAGAGCAGACCCATCCATACCTCTATGAAATACATGAAGGGGAAAACAAAGGATGTAGTAAACGGCTGGACTTACTTTGTAGCTGGATGAAATTTTGGGCCAGCAAGGGTCTAAGGGACAAATCCTGGGCATTTATTTAAAAACCTGGAAAAGGGTTTTTGCCCACATTATCATTTCCTTTCCTGATGGAACTGGAGACATGCCAGAGCTGGATCAGCTAAATCTGGGCTGACCAAGCCTTTCATTGCCAGAAGCCCTTCCTGGCAGCACTGCCCCCCTTTGCTCCTGCCCTCAGGTGAAAATGCCCTTTAGCAGGAATGGAACCACAGCCTGAGCGTGGTGAGTGCTGAAAGAAGTTAGGCCTCCAAATTTTGGACAGCATTCTACCACCAGCAAGAGTAAGAGAAATTAAAGAGGAATCTCTTTTTCTGGACCTTTGACTTTTTGAAAACTCTTCCTGGTTACTGGTGATGTAAGAGTGAAAATTAGAGTATGATTTTTCAATCCTCAACTGAGTTTGCATTGCACCTTTCTTTAGATTGTGAACTCTGCAAACTTCACATGAAAGTAACTGAGAGGGAATAAACAGGAAACCCCACAGTGCCATTTTTCCCATGATCAGAATGTGGGTTAACTTCAAGATTTCAGGAACTAGAAATACGTTGCTGCTGTTTCTTTCTTTATAGACCATAGCAATAAACCCCCTTCCATTTCCACAGATAACCTAACTATTCCACTTTTGGGTGGTTATTTCATGATTAAGACACTGATCTGACATATGGGAGATCTGTGTCAAATTTCTGGCCCTCCTCTGTGACCTGGGGCAAAGCAATTAGTACTTCTGTGATTTCACTCCCTGGCTGTAAAATAAAGATGGTATTGACTTTGCCTGTCTTCAGGAGTATGTTGCCAAGCATCAGCAATGTAAAATTTTGGAAAGAAAATAATTCTCTTCCAACCTTTTAGTGTTAGTACAAGTGCTTGGAGGATCCAGTGGGTGGGGAAAAAAAAGAAGTTGTGGGCATTTAACCTGTATCAGATCACTAAATTGGTGGAGACTGTACTGAGGAGATAGTGCTGGAGACCTGGGGTGAAGCAAGAAAGCTTCAGCTGAGCATCTTTACTGAGACAGAGCTAAATGGAATTGTACCCCATCTTCTAGTTGCACATGAGCCCCACCAGCACAGTTGCTGTTTACAGCACCACAGCTAGACAGCCAAATTGCTATTGGACTCAAATTGTGATAGACTCTAGAAATGAAAGCATTTGTTAAATGACTATTGTCCTGAGCAGCTACTTTAGAATTGGATATGCTGATCAAAGAAAATATCTTTGTTTTCCACTTGGGACAGTGATTACAGGCAAATGAAGTAATTTGTTGACAGCTGAAACTGCATCAACACTAAGAACTGAATTCAGCTCCCTGTGATCCCTGCTTAGTGTTTGTCTCAGGGGGCTCTCTTTCCTCCCCACCAGCTTGAAGATTGTGCACATAAATTAAATGGATCCAAACTGTACCTTTAGTGGGATTAGTAATTGTTTCTGCCAGGAAAATATTAATCTCCAGGGAATAAGTTTTGGACAGGGCCTCATAGTATAGCACAAATGCAAACACTGCTCCAAGTATATGAGGTTATAAGTCAGATGGAATAAATATTTTCTGCCCCAGAAAACAGAGTCATTCTCATTCTGCAGGCCAACACTGCAGCGTCCAAAAGGAGGGTAATAACCAGAAATGGAAGTTTATGGGTTAAGCAGTCAACAGCATCCCCCACCCAAGGGCTCTGCACTCCAAACCAGGTGCCTCTGCCCCCACCCCTTCCAGTCCCTCTTGTTGCCCTGCTTGAGGAATCCCCAGGTTTTTAACAGCAGAAGAGACACCACAACCTGCCGTGGGCTCCCCTTGGTGCCTGCAGCTCCATGTTGGTCCAGGCAGGAATTGTGTGATCTTGCAGGGCTGGCAAGACCTGCCCTTCTCCCCCCTGAGTGTGGCAGGTGCAGAGCCCTGCTGGGCCAAGCAGCTGGAAATGTGAGGAGCTGGACCAGGCACCCCATCTCAGACAGGCACACAAAGTGTGGCTCTGCCCTTCACCATTTGCAGCTGAAGAGATTGCTTTGTCAGCTGATTCCTGGCATAATTACAGAGCCAGGGCACGGCACCTTCTCCTCCATGGAGCTCTACAACCTACCTGCAGCATCAGTATATCTGTGTATGGTTGAGTGCTCTCTGCTGGGGCAATCATCTTGCTTTAATTTAGGACACTAATGATATCATAAGATAGTTTGATGACAGTGTAATTCTTTCAATGTTTGTTGTTGCTGGATATAACAGCTGGTTTTGATACTATAAAACACATAATTTCATGTCCTCCCAGGGAGTGGTAAGGGGAAGAAAGAGGGTGGTAGCAGGGAGACAGGCAGAGGAGGAGGGAGAGAAGGAAAGGGAAGTCATTCAGTGCTTGCCTGATCTGCTATTTGGAGTGAATGATAATTTTTTAGTACAGCAAAGCTGGCAGCAGTGCTTTTGCTATCATGGTTTTTTCCGTGCTTCTCTGCTTATCTCTCAGCATGACCACTGAAATCTGTGAGATCACACTACGAGCCATGGTATCCTGTCAGGTTTGAAATTATTTCCGACAGGCTACAAAAACAATTGGGCCCTCACTTTGGCTGCTTTTACACTAGTTGAAGTCTAATTTATAAGATAGATCATTCGCTCCACTGGTTCTGTCCTTGATACTTTTCAAGCTATGGCTGGTGTTGGTGACTTTTGTTTTGTGATTCGTGCATCTTCTGTGGGTTTTTTGATTTGCTTTGTTTTTTGGGTGGTTTCTTTTTGCTTTTCCAGCTCATCTCCCTACTTGATAGGCACAACTTCTTTATTCAAATGCATTATTTCCCTTCAAGTAGCTACTTCACTGTTCATATCAGCTGTGACCTTCACAATACGTCATGGCCTGCCTGAGCTGAGATTTATTTAATACTCTCTAGAAAGCTCTCCAGTTAGATTTAAACAGTATTTGTTCTACCTTTGTCTATGAAATAGGAGAAAGCTTATTTTCCCTTTAGACCATAGGGCAATGCACAATTACTGCTAGGGACTGCTAAAGAATTAAATAATAATCATTTAAAGCTATAGTTTTGCTGAGCTCCATTGGACCTGTCTTGTTATAAGCCCACTCTTTGTTATGTAAAATTAGGTATTAAATTGAAATCATACTTTATTTATAGAGAAATATACAGTGAGACTGAGCTTAAACAAACTAACTGGGCTACTCTGTTCCCACCATAATGTCTTTGAAAATATCACCTCTGTGGGATTGACTGTAAGAATTAGATATTCCTTTTGTTCCTTTTGTCTCTTGCATAGAACACTGAAATAAAATTTCTGTAAAATCTGAAAAGTTTAAACTTGCACCTCGTCTATGCTCCATTGTGAATTGAAACCAGGTTATATTTTTATGACTACTGAAATATACCTATATCTAAAAATTATTGTTTGCAATATTGTTTTCCTGGTGATATTATGAATATCTAGCATGTGAGAGAGTTGGGGAATGACACCCATGTAAGTAAAAGCAATTTTGTTCCTCTTCACACTTTTGCTCTTTTAGTTTCTAAAAATCCAAAGGTTCATTGAAAACCCATGAATTATTTGTATTTTGCATTTTTCATATATTGTGCATCAATTGCATCATAAGGGCTTCTCATTCTGCAGTACTGAGCCCCATATTTTAATGAAAGATCCCAGCAGACTTCATGCAGCTCTTGGTGTGTGAAAAGCTCAGTAAAAAGAGCACTGTGGTCAAACTCAGGACGTGGAGTTTTCATCCTTCTTCCTATATTTGCCTTGTGGTTTTCTGGGACAAAGGACTCGACTCCACAAAATGCCTTGTTATGTTTGATGGATTACTGCTGTAGCCTGGTGCTGTTCTAGAGTTTCTGTTTCATCAGCCATTGAACAAAGTCTGTGTTACCTATTTTAGTGAAGTGCATGGACAAGTTTTTGATGAAAAGCATCCCCTAGCATGTATTTGTCATTAAATGCTGGCCAGATCACTGCACACTTTGTAAAGCATTTCTAGCCAGGCTCTACAATCAATGAGAAGACACAGGAACTTGAATTTCTCCTGTGCTAAAGAACTTTACTATAAAATGGCAATAGTTTTTAGGGCTTCATGGGAGAAAACCCAAAGCGCAGAAGATGCCATGAAGATCCCATTTGTTATTTTTCAAACATAATATAGATATGCCATGCTAAGACCATTCCTCTCAATGGTAAAACTGTTCAGCTCAAGAAATGTGAAATTTCTGTTTCTACACTTCTCTTTCTATGATCTTTTTGACTGATTCCAAGGTGACAGATGACTGGGTGGCAGAATGTGTGATGGATAGCTTGATTATTTTAACAATTAAATATGTAATGAAGAGCTGGAAAGGTTCCATGTAAGTCTCATTTTCACCCTGGTTAAATATGGTGTGCATAATTAATTTTCAAATATGAAAGGGCTTCAGCAAGAAAAGAAATGAAAGAAAGTTGAAGAGATGGTGAATATTTTATCAAACGTCACTCATTCAAAACTCATTAATATACATAGTCCAGGAGTAACCATCTCTTATGAAATTAAATGCAGCAGTGCTTATTTTCTCTGCAGATTATCCAGTTTATTTTTGAACATAATGGTTTAATATCATTTATAGACCAAACCCAAGCTTGTGTGCCTCTCAGAGAGGCCATCAGAAGGTGAAAAGTCACAACTTTCCATGGGGAGGTCAGAGATAGCACACATTTCAAAGAAAGGAGACTTTGTCTTTTTCATCAGTACACAAGTTTCTTTAACAGTAAAGCAAAATGAGCTGCTTTTCCTCATCCACAAGGGATTAATCTTGTCTGCCTAGAGCCACCTCAGAGCTCTGACCTAGGAAAGTGAACTTCTTCAGCACTCAGTGAAGTGAAACAGACGTGCTTGGGGAGATGTCAACCCGCCTGTGACAGTCTTGCATCTTGTGCAGGGACCACCAGGAAACCTCCTTCTCCCTCTGTGACCACTGGTGGCCAAGGAATAGTCTTGTGTTCCTGTGCTGTGTTCAGCATTGTGTTCAGGTGCTTATGTGCATCTGAAGTTTGGATCCCAGCACTGGGTTTCCTATTTAAAAACACCATTTCCTCTTTCTTTGTGTTCTTTCTTCAGCTGGAGACAGTGATTTCCCCATTTGCTTTCTGAGACCCTGGTTCTCACAGCAACTGCTAAGAGGTGAGGAAAATGGCACAATGCTCTATCACCGTTTTGGACTCAATGGAGATGATGAAAACTTGGACATTCATCTTGAAGGAAAATCCATTACTTCGAAATTTATGTGTTTTAAATCACAGTATTGAAAATGCCTCTCTGTGCTATTCTCTTTTATTTTTCTTGGCTTTTTATTTTTTCATAATTGTAAAAGTGTTTTTAAAAATAATCAACTAAATGTTCTATTTCAATTTGTTGGACCAAATCTACCTATCCCTTTTGGGCCCTGTTCAGTATTCCTATGAGCTGTTTGAATGACACAGATGGACAGATCTTTATCTTTTAGGAACTAGGCTACTTTGTCAGACCAAAATCTCCAGATATTCTGATTCAAATATGAGCTAATTATACCATTCCACATCATAAAATCAGAACTTTAAAAAACTGTTTTCCTTTCAAAAAATTAGCAGGGAAATCCTAGCTAGTTCTATAACTTAACTTGTGAGCAGTGTGATTCATAGCTAGAGAATGCTTTGAAGATATACTGTGTTATGTAAATGCCAAAAAATAATAATTATAATAATTAGAATATTATTAAATATGGGAGGAGAGAAGATTAAACAATGGGCTTCATTATGAAATGCTTTTGAATGAACTAAGACTGAGGACATTTATTAAATGCAGTGCCATTTCTCTGAAAAAGAAACATCCTTGCTCCTGCATGCTGCTTTCTGATCTCAGTGCACATCCTTAGTCTTTCAGCATGAATCAGATATGAGCAAGAAACCCAGCATAAGGAGGAAAAATGAGTGTAGCAACAGAGGCATTATTGTATTCTTACTGCCAAGAAGAGACTGTTTTTATTCTCAGTTACCCAATCATGGCCACCAAACTCCTAGATATGTAATCCAAGAGACTCTGAGCCTTGTCAGTGAAGTTGGAGGCAAAATCCTGGTCCATCTAAAAATTTAAAATTTTGTTATGTTGAATTTTCTGTGTGTTATTTCTTCACCTGACACTGTGGACATAAACTTCAAAATGCCTTTCTTCTTTGCTGTTCTGAACATTCCATTTTTTAATAGGAACAACTGATCACTATGATTATTCTTTACTAATTTTGTTTGCTGTAGTCCCTAGAAGGGACTAATCAAGCTCAGAACACCTCTGTGCTATGTGCTTTTATTTAGCATTTTACCAAAGCCCAGAGTAACTGAAAATATCTTTCAAACTGCAAGGAAACTGATCTTCATCACCTTGCTAAAATAAGGATTCAATCTCAAACAAGGAGAAGCAGTAATAGCTCATCCCTTTGCAATCACTGTCAGCCTACCAATTATGGACTCCTTTATTTTGGCTGTTAACCACAGTGTTACAAAGTTCCTGGTTGAAAAAGGGTTTTCTCTGCATCTCTGGACACAGCTGCCAGAAGAAGGCAACTCCACCAAAAAGGGTGTACTGAAAAACATTCCACTGGCTTCCATCAGCCCCAGTTTACCCCAAAATGCCCTGCCTTACAAGCCAGGAAGTGGAAGAGTGAAGGGGGAAGCTTCAGATTTGTGTAGGCAGCTGGGACTGCATGAAGCATGGCCCCTGGGGTAGTGAGGGGCATCCTTGGTGTGACTCCAATGGGCCCAGACACTCTTTGTCAGTGGCTGATGGACAGAGATCCAGGCTGGGTAGGGTGGAGACAGAGGAGACAATACTAGAACATGGTGTGCCCATGGCTGGCTGACCTTCAGAGAATCTTATTTTTGTGTGCTTTTAGTTTAGGACAATCTGTGGCTACATCCTGAAAGTAACTGCATCTAGGAAAGCAAACTGAGGTTTGGGGCTCCTTTGGAGCTCTTTGTGTAATAATTTAGGTGGGTCATTTCTCCAGCATTTGTGTGACTGGTCAAGCTCACATTTTGTTTTTTCTCTGTCCTCACTGGCTTTATTCTGCTCCTACCAAGTCAGTGCTGAAACTTGTGTTGACTTCACAGATGGCACAGGCAAATTCTGTTCTTCTAAAGGAGCACCATACACTAAAATTTTTGTTCATTTCCATCAAATTGTGTTATATAATAGTAGTGCCAGTAATTCTTGTTAAAAATGTGTTATCACTTTGTAGCTCTGCAGATTACTGAGTCAGATCTAACGATCAAAGAACTCCACATATTTTTGTAGCATTTCTTATAGGCTTGCCTGTAAAAGATACCAATTTTGGCATACAGTAAATTTTATCTAACATTGTGGGTTTAGTTCTATAAGGAAAACAAGTATTCTAAACGTGTTCTCTGTTGTTACTTGCCTTTGATTCCCATTTACAATTTCTTCAGTCCAGGGAAGTCTTCTGTTCTTTAGAATACCTTAACAAATGCTGAACTCCCAGAGTCAATTGTCCAAACCCACTTATTTATTTACTTTACCATGATTCTGTCCCTGAGTCCAGCTTGCTGTCCTAGAGCTATGTGGAATTTATTGTAAAGAAAATCATAAGGTTGCCAGTAGATGAAACAATCTTTAACAATAAGTAACTTCTTGAGAAGTGAGACAGTGCAATTTTTAAAGCAGCACCATGTGCTGTCAAATTCAGCAAGAGACTGTGCAGCCACTGGCTGTTGATAAAATGGAGATCAGTGATTCCCTGAGTCAAGGTCACAGATGACAAAGTGACAAAGGCCCAGAAGCAGGGACAGAAGTCCTAAATAGCAGATCAGCTTTTGTGTCTTTCAACAGCCAAATAATTTCAATATTTGAATTCCTTTTCTGCCTAAGCCTTCGAGGTCCACAGTGGGTAAGAAGTCACACAAGTTGTCTTCTTTGTCAGTTTTAAATCATTCCAAGAGATGCAAATTGCTTCCTAACAGAGACCCCTCCTGAGCTGTGTTTGCATTTTGCAGAATAATAAGAGCTTTTAAAGCTTTCCACTTCATAAAGGGGCTAACATTTTCTATTCTCTTTGTCAAGTGACTCTTGAAAGAATATGTGGTACTGTATCTCTGAAACATTAAAATGAGACATAAACTCTTATTCTGCAGGGAATTTGAAACCAAGCTATTATAAAGAGCATCTTGAAGAGATTTGACATGAAGCTATTATGAAACATAGTTTTTACAGATTTTATCTCATGTCAGGAGCAGTTTATTTACAATAACTGATCTATTCCAACAATGCTTCTGGTGAGTTTGGTGGTTTATTGTCATTCTTTTTAAAATATTCATATTGTGACCTGTCCTTACTGGGTGCTCTTTTAGAATTCAGTTAACATTTTTGACTAAATTCTCATTTTAAGACTTTGCCAAGATAGCAAGAGGCAAACACTTGCATCAAGGAAAGAATATACCTAGAAGTATACTGAATGATGTATCTCCTCTAGATTTAAATAGCTGTGTGTTTAATCACAATGACAAAATCCCAAATGTGTACTGTGTAGATTTCTTCTTAACTGAAACTGGCAGTGCAGGGATAGGGTCTAATTAGTAAGATGTCCCTGTCTGATGGAGTAACGTAAAAATTCCAATAAAGTGTTTATTTTCCACAAACATTTATACTAATCTTAATAGACCTCTTCCAACTGCATCCCAAAGACAAGATGGTTTGTCAAGAAGATGGTGGAGAAAAGTTAAGGTGGCCAAACCCCCATAAATTCTATTTAATGATAAATTTTGATATTTCAAGACCTGTTTTCACAACAATGCAGAATGAAACCAAAACCCCTGGTAATTATTTACACACACAAGCAGTGACTCCACAGTAATCTCTATCTTACCTTTCATGATTCTCAGCTGAGATGTGAGAAATGGAAGTATGAAATGTTGGATTAAAAAAAAAATAGATAAAACAGTGTAAAAGTATCATGAAGAAGAAGACAGTAGTGTCTCTCAATATCCTATTCATCACTCTGAGATTTATAGCATGTGATGGCTTCTGAATGGATTCCAGCCTGGATTTGTCACAAGTCTGAAAGGTGGTTTTCAATAACTTCATTTAGAATCCAATCTTTATGGATTCTGAGAGCAAACCAAACACGTCCAGCTTTAGGATCCAGGTCTGTGATGTTATTTTACCACTGTTTCTCTTATGTTTTCTGGTTAAAAATCCAATATGCAGAGCTTGTGGACATATCTTGATGGCACCTTAGAGCACACTTTGTGATCTGTGGTCTTCAGACTTACTGTCATCAGTGAGTCATATTTTTAAACAATCCTGATGATGTGCATCATTGGAGATTCAAACTCTGAGAGTTTCTGGTGAATTTATGAATTACTGACTTCAAGTGCTACTAAAAATTTGTGCTTTCTTAATATCAGGTAAGAAAAGAAATGTCAACATATTCTTAGAAAAATACATCTTCCAACCAGAAGAAAAATATTTATTCCATCACCTTATCCAGTTATTTAGCACTATGTAGGTTGGAACTACTTTGCATAGAGACTGTTTTTCCTCTGATCTCTCTAAAATGCTCACCACAATATAATCCTCATTTGACCCTAATGACATAACTTGCATCAACTGTGTGCATACAGTTTCCAGCATGGAAGAAAATTGCCAGGAGAATGTCCTCCTCCCCCAGGTAGTTGTACATATATTACATATATGTCTAGGGACGTACAGATATATGATTGAATATGTACTTCTTTGCATCTGCATGCACATTGGAGATTTTCTGTATGTAATTTGAGAAAAGATTAGGCAAATAAAAATGTTGCTACATTCATTTGTCTCTGGTGGAGAAACACTCTGGGAATTTATAGAGGGAAAGGCAGGCACTTGAGTATCTTGCCTAGTTTAGAAGAAGAGAGAAAAGCTTCAAAATAAACCAATGGCTCTAGGAGACTCAAACACCTGCTACAAGTCAGAGGAAGAAAGAGGACTGTAGAACATGCCTGTTTTCATCCAGTTAAAAGGCTACTTCTGGCTACACATAATGCAGACAGAACTGATTCTGGAGGAGGGTGCCTTTCCTTTTCATTGGGGATACCAAATGAAAAATACAGTTTGCTTGCTCACTACCATTGCCCCATAAACTGGGAGAGCAGAGGTGTGGGGGAAGGTGAAGGAGAGAGCTTTGTCTGAGCAGAATCAAGGGGGAAAAATTAATTGAATCCTGTAGTTGACCAGCTGTTTTCACAGCATCTTGGCTTCTGAAGGCCCTAGTAGAGTTAGGATGCTGCAGTGCTCTGCAAAACACCCCCTCACCTCGGTTTTAAAAGGCTTCATTGCGCCTTATCACATCAAAGCAAAGCATCTGCATGTTTCTGTTGTGGGGCATCATGTGTCTGGCTCCCCTCTGGCTCCCACTAATCCCCTGGATTATCACAGCTCTCTAAAGCAGCTCTTAAAAACCCTGTGAAAATAGGACTCCAAGTGGGTGTGTGAGAAGTGGGGACTGAAGCAATAAGGCTGCCTGTGCCTATGGAACTCATATAATCACAGCCTGTGTTACCCAAAAAAGGTGTTGAAAAGTCTGCTTTTGCCCCAGCTGATCCCAGACAATACTGGCTCTCAGGGAGACAAAACAAGATTGAGTCTGGTTCATTCATTTGCTGGAGCACATCTGAACTGCTGCTACGAGTTACAGCTCATGCTGAGCACATGAGGCAGAGCTCCTCAATGATCTTACATCATTCAGGTTTTTTTGCTCTCCTTTTCAAAGTCACCATCTGCAAATCAGGGAGTTCTGCAAGATGATGATGCCCTCCCAGAGGGGCTGTGGCTTGTGCAGGGTGGTCTTTGGCAGGGCTGCAAAGAGAGGAGATGATGTGGGAAGCCTTTGCATGGAGGTGGCATCTGACCCTTCCACTGCTGGTGTCTGTCCCTTCAGATCTCTGGGGAGGAGATGGTCTCATAGGGCTGCTATCCCAGCAGTTCAGGTGTGAAAAAAAAAAAAGATTCCAGCCTGTAATATCATTCCAGTGCCTTTCATAATCCTCAAATCCTCTTCACAGAAAATAAGCCAAGCAATGAACACTAAAAGCAAAGGTTTCACTGTGTAAAGGGGCAAGAAGTTTATGCAGACAATATGGCTCTTCCCCTGTTTTAGATCTGTTGGCTGCTCATTCTCAAAGGAAAATATAATAATCCCCATGAAAGTCATGGTATTGAGAACTAAATGATAGTAAACCCTAAAATCTTCAGTAGTTCATGGGATCTTTTTCCCTTTTCTCTCATTTAAAAATAAAAAAGATTATGCATGTCTGACATTGACACAAAGTCTGGAGAACTGACCCATAAAGTAATTAGGAGAGGAATTCACCCTCTGCTCTGCCCCCCCTCCCCAACCTTTCCCATCTCAAAGCCAGATCAGATGAAAGGCAAGCTCTGTTTACTTCCTGATCTGTCTAATTTCAGTAACGAGGACCATCCTGACTTCATCTTCCTGCAGCTGCCAGAAGTGAAACTCAAGAGGCTGCCCCAGGCACTGCAGCACCTTCTCAGAACTGCTTGACCTTAATGGATTAGCGTTTCCCTGAGCAGGTGGCAATATAACAAGAGGAGACAAACTTTTACACTTAGGAGACCTCTGCTGAATGGCATCGAATTTCAGAAGGTTGAAACAGAGCAAAGAGACTTCTGATGCCTTCCCACCTTAACCCTGTGCCACCTTAACCCCCTTGCTATGCATATAAGTTACAGCTTTCCAGTTAGGAACCTAAGTCCGTTTATTAAGGAATCAAAGTAAAAACAGCCTTGTATTCTTAACGTGTCCTACCCTCACAAATCCTGTTGAATTAAAGGAGAGCAATGGGTGCTTTGATTTCAGTCTGCTTATGTCTGAGTGTCTGAATAGGGTGTTAGGAGTATTACTTCAGGCTCTTGATTTTGCAAGTATGTACCACAGTAAATGCATCATAGTCAAAGCAATAATAACAGGTTTTGCTTTGAGGTTGCAATTCTACCAAATAATTCAGGGTTTAAACTGGCAGTGCCAAATGCATTGTACTGCATACTTTCAGTAGGTAGAAGAGCAGAAAAAAAAGCTGGTTTATTTTAAAAAAGAAAAAAGTATTTGTTGATTCCTCCTACCCACATCAGCCCTAGCAACAGACCAGATTCTACTTCATCCTAGTGCACTTTCCACTGTCTACTATGATCTGTTTGTTTAAGGATTCATCATAATAATTACAAGTCAAAGCTGTCAAACAGATGTCCAAGATCTGATAGCCAGGTGTCAGTTACCATGTCAAAACCCAAGGACAGAGACACCTCTACTTAGGCTTCGTTACACTCACTCCTCATTTGCTCAGCACCTGCAGCTCCCACTATGATGACTTACAAGATCAGATTGTGAATGTTTTCAAACATGCTAGTTGCTAGATTTTCTAACCAGCAGCTAAGAAATGTGAGATTGGTTTTTTTACCAGAATACAAAGGAACATTTCAAGGAGACAGACAAGGCAGTAAAACAAGAGCAAGAAAAATGTAGTACTAAAATGTGAAAATGTGTTTTTTGTTATAAGTGAACATGCTATCTTCTGAATAGCTTTTTCTTGTCAATAATGTGTAGGAATCTTACTTGAATATGCACATGCATATGTTTATAGATTTAATTTTCTATATACCTTTGTGTCTACTATTACATATACATGTGCATATATGTGTTTGTGTATTTTTAATCCATGTGAGATGCTACCAGATATTTATTTATGAGATAGTTATTTTTGGGCTCCAGTAGTTAATGCATTTCTTCTTCAGCAGGATATGTTTTGTGTATTTTAAAGTTGTCATGTCAAATGATTTCAGTGGAAAGTACTGACATACTATTCACTTAAAACCTGCAGTCATTCAAGATCAAGGACATTGTCCCTATAAGAAAATAATGTCCTGAGAAGCATTGCTTCTGGGATCACATCATGTGTTTGTCCAATGACATCCAGCTGTTCTGAACATATCTGGCTCTCTATTGTCCTGTCCCTAAAGACCTGTATTGCCATATACCATTCATGAATATTAAAAGCACTATTATACTTTTCACCCCAGCATGGTTCATCTGTCTATCCAGATATGCATGTCAGCTATTTTAACTGAAACTGTCTCTCTGACTGGTACCTCACATACTCATATAGTGTTTGCATGACTTTATGAATACATCAAAACTGTAAAGCTGCATGTCCTACGTGCACATTTTTGAATTTTTTTTAGCAAGGGTGAATTCCCCAGGGCCTGTGCAAAGCAGGAGAAGTAACTGTCAGACAGAAAGATCAGCAAAGATGAGATCAGTGGATCTCTCCCCTAGTCTGGTGGGGTCCTTCAGACAGCACTTATGCTGTGTCCATGCCAGTTTTTTGGGCAGTGATACACAGCTTTGCAGGTGTGTCCACCTAAAAAACCCCCTCCTGTCCTCTGAAAGAAAAAAAACTACTGTAGAGCTTAGGAGCAGGAGGCCAGCAGGTTTCAGCATGTGGCCTGATTTCACTCCCTGCACTGTGGATCTCTGTGCCCTCAGACCTGCTCTGAGGACAGCCCAATAGGTGTGTCTCCTGCCCAACATGCCCAGAGGCTTTTTCTGCAGTAGATTGGAAAGAGGAAAATCATATATGAGTGAAGTAAAGGCAGAAGCATTCAAAATTATATGTAGCACATATCTTTCAACTTCATCAGAAATCTCACACATATGTGAGAGTCAGAGAAATCCTGGAAATTTCTGGCACTCCCTTAGATTTGGGGGTCTATAAACTAATTACTAAAAAACTAACATCTCTACAATGCGATAGGTAGATTTTTTATTTGTGGCAGATATAATAATGATAGTTTTTTTCATTAAGTTTTAGTAATAATCTTTATTTAATAATTAATACAAGTATAATTTAATACAGTACAAATTAAAAGTATTCTTCATTTCTCTGTAATGTTTCAGAAAGCCTTGTCAAAGGACAAACGATAGCAATTGCTTACAAAATACATGCATTAGTCAGTTCATATGTAGACATTTACTTTGCAATACCTAGGGACCTTATCCTGACCACAGTTTACAACACTATTACTATTCTGAATAGTAAACTTTTGATTTGTAAAAGCAACCAGTCATATATAGCCCATATCCTTGCATGGTATTATAAAATATGGGCAACATTTGTGCTTGAACACTGAACTTCATGGTAACTGTTGGTCAGATTTCACCCAGAAATCCTTCAGCAGGCACCATTTAAATTATGGCATCAGTCCCACTGAAAAAAATGATATCTCTCTTTTCCATAGTCAGATACTAAGTAAGACTTTTTCCATGAAGGTCTAGGCAGACAATTCCCACCAGCAAAGGCTCTGTTGACTAACGAGTCACGTTATTAAGTGGGGCACGTGCAATTCCCCAAGTATCTCCACCACAGTAACACACTGACGTGTCACAGTCTTGTGGTATTTAAATTAGCAGTGCAGATAAGCCATTATTCTGCTGTGAGGTTGCTGCACCTTTCAGAGATTATCCCCAGGCCAAAATGAAGCTTCCACCTCCAACCAAAGCGTTCAGTTATGCCAAAAGCCTGCAACAAGAAGCACTGAAGTTGTTCTGACATGATCAGTTAATGAGGCCTATGTGTCTTTCCTTAAACCATGGTTTGGTACTTAACTCTTCTCCCAAAATCATAATATGATAGCAGTGGTGATTTCCCAGCACTTTATGATTTTGGTAGAGGAAGGATAAAATCATTTCATACGGCCAAAACTTAGCATAAAGAAACTTGAACATTGTTTTACACTCATTCCAGAAGCTAAAAAGAAAAATATGAGTATTTTTCAGCCTTTATTTGAATTTCTCATTGTTCTGCCATGTAAAGGACTGTCAAGAATTGGTGAATGACTACATATATAATATTAGGATGGATCTTCCACTGCAAGTGAGTACTTGCTGTCTTTAAAGGAGCTAATAATTAGGCTGCGTGTATACTGAAATATTTGGTTTTCCTTGTAACCATTAGAGACCATGGCATTTTTGGTTCAGATGCTTCCTACCCACAGATAGTATCTTAGTTTTGGCTGGCTTTTCAGTCAAAAAACAGGAAAGGAGTGAGCACTGAATTTTTAATGAAGCAATAATGGCTTTAATCTTCCTTGCTCAACAGTTACAAAAGACTGAAACATCAAAGAAATATAAGCAAAAGATGAAGAATACATAGCAGAAAACCAAACCAAACCAGACAGAAGTTGTCTCAGCAGTTCCCTAAGAGGTGTTCTGTTTTCCAGCTTCAGACCCAAATTCTCAAGTGGTCACAGCTAAAGACTGGGAGCCTTTTAGAAAGAAGAACCAATTCTGAAATGCAAAAGAGATGGATCATTGGTGGGGATCTTTTTCAGGACAAAATTTTGTAAATTTTGCATTATGCAGACTTCAAGTGTTGCAAAACCAGCTGCTAAAAAAGTATCTGTGGGGAAAAGGCCTGACTCGGGGAAAAAAACCAGAGTGGATAAAAGCTTTGTGAAAGAAACCTCTTTCCTCACCTTAGGAAAGATGTTTATTGTGACATGAGCTGGAATTTGGAGCTCCTGTGTGTTGCACCATATTTGTGCACTTCTCCTGATGGGAAAAACAGGAAGATATTTGCATGGAGTTGCTAAGAAACTTGGTCCCAGACCTAAAGAAGATAGGACAATACTTGCTTTGATTGCTGTGCATTCAAATGCAGGATCTTGATTTCTTGTAGACCAAGATGATCAAACTCACGGATGTAATGAGCTTAAAAAGGAAACATCACTCCTGACACCTTTAATCCAAAAGATCTTTATTTATGTTGTCAAGAAGCTGTGCATTTTTATAATGGTCAAGGTCTTCACAGGTTGCAAAAAACATCTTTTTGGTGTGTTTTCAGAACCAGAGATTTTAGAAAACTTCATTGTTTTATATTTTGCCAAAGTAAATATAAAAAGTATTTGAAATTGACATGTATATGAGACCTTAGACTACTACATGTAAAAATCCCATCATCTATAAATCTGAGGACATTTTTGTTGCTTGGCATGTTTAGAGAGATATAGTACTCACTTTGGGGCTTTTTAACTTTACTTTTATCCTTTTTTTAAAAATTACTTTTCATTGTTTTAGGAAAACATTCAAATAACTTCATGACCATCTACCTCTCAAAATTGTCTCATAATTTCAAATTGGCTGCAATATGCTGTTTCACTTCCTGCCCTAAACTACCATATAATGCCATATCATGGCCTGTCCATCAGCTGCCAAAGTTGTCCTTGTCCCTGTCTACTGATAGGAGACAGCAACACTCTGTACCAGATGCTGCAGGGTGCCTATCACATCCTCACATGAAGGCATAGGGATCAGGTTTCTTGTTGCCAAACATCAGCTGAGAAATTTATCCTGCCTAAAGATCTGGGTTTATTTATCACATCTAGCATTTTATTTGGAAAGCTTTCAGGGAAGAAAATGTGAAAGAACCTCTCATCCTGCCAGTGGACTTAAACACCTTCAGGACTCTTTTTTCCCCCCTCTTTTCAACAATTCTCTGTTGCTTTAATTTTAAATTGTCTAAGGCTTCTGAGCACACAGTGAAACTTCTTTTAAAGAGATTTTGCTTGCCTTGTGTTTCTCAAACTCTCTACTCCATCTCTGACTCATTTCACGTGGGAGTATTTGCAAAACTCTTCGGCTCACCCAGCCTTTGATTGACGTCACCATTGTCTCCTTGCTATTTTTATCCACCTTGTCAGGGCTAGTAAGCACGGTGCAGCATGTTGATTCCAAGTCAATTTTTCATCAATGTTATGCAGCTTGAAGGTTTTAGTGATGTCTCTAAAGCCGCTTAGTTGATCTTTATGTGGAAGCTTAAATAAATGCTGTTTGCATTTAGGGCTAGTAAATCTGCAGGATTTCTGTTCCTCATTCTTTGCCACCTCAGCAGCAGTAAGGTGCTTTGCAGAATTTCAGCCAGTGCCTACATGTCATTTATACTTAGTTATGTATTGGTATTCTCATGATTCATCAAGAGGGAGGGTGGCAGAGAATTTGTGAGAAAAAAAAGAGGATGAAATAATACAAATGAACCTTGGCACAGTTTTCATATATAACCTCTGGCAAATCACTGAGCCTTTCCATCCTGGAGGTCCATGTCTGCAGCTGGAGATTCAGCACTCATTTCTCTCTGACTTGCAGAACTCAGTTCATGCCTGATGGAGAGGTGGAAGAAGAGCAAAGTTCAAGCAAATCCTGAGGGAGAACCTGAAAAGTGGGGTTAACCTCTATTCTGTTGCTGTCATCAAAAAGGGACCTGTAAATATATAGGTTACTATTATGTTTAATTAACTCTTGAAGGCTCCAGGCACTATGGCCCAAATCCAGCTTCCACCTCTGCAGGCTTTGAAGTGCTGGAGGAAGCGTGTCTATGGTAGTGTAATCAATTTCTTCTCACAAGGTGAGAGGACTTTAATGAAGGAAAGAATGATCGATGGATGTTTGCCAGCATGCTTGGCTTTGCTTCACAAATGTTCTCATTGCTGGCATTAAACCAAGCCAGAGGATCCACTTATCCACCCACATGTTACTTACTCGTGGTGGGAGGTAGAAGAACACCTCAGAATGAGCAAGAGAAATCACATTTCCTTAGCTTTCTATCCCACCAAGTAACCCATTCCATTTCCTAGCTTAGAGGTCTTACCAAAACATCACCTTTTTTTTCTTGTGACAGTTTAGTCTCCTTCCCAACTTCTTGCATTGTGGTCCTTGTATAGCCCTGCAAGCAGCTGCAGGATTTTGCCCAAAGAGTAGAGCTATTATCAGGGCAGGTGGGATCAGATGCATGAGTTAGAGCTAAAAGAGCTCAGCAACCACTCGCTGAAATTCCTGCTTGTTCAGCTGGTCTGTGTGCTCAGACAGCCTCGATCAGCTGCTGATTGCTACTTCAGCTCTACTCCCTGCTCATGTGTGGAGGACTTCCTATTAGGCAGTTTTATATTCTTGGCATGAGAGACAAATGCTGGAGCAAATCTCTTCCAACCGATCATACTACACTTAACAACTTCCGCTCCCTGATTACTGAGGAAATTATTAGAAGAAGAAAGTGTGTAGATCTTTCATCATGCCTGCCTTAACTTAAGGGAGGTCAGGAATGGTAAGGGGAGGAGAGATTTGAGCAATCATTTAACTTTCCTAAAAGCTCTTATTCCTCTGTTTTCTCTGTTTGGCATCTTGTCTGCTATCTAATTACTTCCATATCAAGTTCTTTAACTCAGCACGCCACCTCCTCTTCAGACTTTTAAAATTTCATGCAGGTCTGTGTCTGAAAGTGCAGTTGTGAGACCCTCCTTTCTCACAAACACAGAGTCTGTAACTTTCAAAAACAGATGAGTTACAGCTGAAACTTTTATCCACACTTCATGTATTCCACTCTTGTCCCCATGATGTCAATGACACTGCACATACTCAGGTTCAATGCAAACACAAGTCTCTTCTGAAGCTGGTTCTTAATGTGCTGGTTTGTGATCCTCAATAAAATATTTGAAACTAGAATAACTGGAAAGGGTTTAGGTAATTTCAGGTGTTTATTATTTTGACTTGGGCATTTGTGTGGTACAAGGTAAGTCAGGTTAAAAAATATTATTTGGTGCAGAATGAAGGAAGCAATAAAGAAAAGCAATGAAAGCATCTTACCTGCAATACAGCACTGTGTTTCTGTTCTTCAGAGCAGATTTCTGAAACAGAGAAATGCAAGTTCCTATTGCTACATTTTAATTCATATAGAAGAATGATTTAGCTGGGAAGGTGTATGGATAGTAAGAGTTTTGTTACTATGGAAATTACAACGATTTTTATACTGCTTGTAATGGGAAGAAAATCTCTTTGATGAGGATTCAGTCTCTTATGTGGTGCTGAATTTAGACACCTTAATGGTGAAAGAAGCAGTTAAAGTCAGTGCTGTCAGATAACAGCATTTATTGGGCCAAATAAACAGGACTAAGACCCATATTTTAAAATATATTCCTCTTCAACTTCCAGTGTCTTTGACTTCAACTTTAAGTAGGCAGATGCTCAGTTTCTTGGAGACTATTTGAGGTATCAGAGCCTGATTTTGTATGAGAGGATTTGTGCTCAGTATTCAATTTGGGCAACACCCAGGAGATCAAATATTTATAGGTTGAAATAATCTTTATACATGCAAATCAAGTAGTTTGATAGCTAAATGCCAACAACTGTATTTGTAACTGATGACACCTACATTCCTTTAGGCTAAGACTGACAAGTCAAGCCTTTGGGCTACGATTTTCAAAAGCTCAGGGATTTGTACATATACTTCCCAATAAGAGAAAAATAAACTGGGCACTCAGGTCCTATAGTCAGTGTCAAAAATGACTTCCCAAAATCACTCAGCCTCTTGCTTTCTCTTCCAATACAGAGAATGCTTTCATGCCTTTTGGAAACAATTCCTCTGAGAAAACGACCATTTAGACTAAACTGTGCTTAGGTGAATGAATCAGGCTGGGCAGCAAAAGAGGCAAAAGTTGCTCTCTGATCTTAAAGTGAGGAAAAAGACTGATCCCGAGGAAGGAGCAATGACAGGATAAGCTGATGGAGTTCTTTCCAACTCCCACATACAAGCTAAGTATGATGATCTGCCTCACGGCCCTAGAGGACTTCCAGTAGTTTCTGGGAGAATGGATCTTCTGTTTCTTTTCTCCACAGCAAAGTTTTCCAACAGCACAGATAATGCTTAAGAAATGAGGGGTTTTTTTTCCTGACTACTGGCTATTGCAATATTCCATTTTATTTCGCATTTTCTGTACCATGTAATTTGGGCCTTGTACACAGTGTTAATACATGCAATAATTATAATTCTCCTTGACTGCATCATATTTAAAGGTGTAAGCTTCTCAATTCATCTCCTTGAGGCAGATTACCCAGGAGACAACCCGCACATTACAGATGGAGCTGCTCTGATCCCATTAACTGAACAGTGAGGAGAGCATTTGAATCACACACTCCAGAGCCTAGTGAAACCCTGATCTCATTAAAAGCAAAGCTGGCAAGGCTGTACCATTGGGGTGCCACTTTGGGTGTGCCTTTGAACTTAAGGCTGAATCCAAGGGGCAAGTGTTGAGTGGAAATGGGACTGAGACATTGGGATGAGGTCCCTTACACCACATCCACCTGTGCCTGTGAACTTCTGATCCTTTCTACCAGACACCTCTCAGCAATTTCTGAAGGTGCCAGGGGGCTCAAACCACCAAAGTGAGGCACAGAAGGAAAATAAAAGAGCAGACAACTTAAAACCAAGTGGATTAATTAAATAATCTATATATTTACCAGTGATAATTCTACAGCAAAAAGCCTCCGGGGTTAGACATTTTATAGGGATTTCAATTCCTTAATTTGGAAGGTTTGAAGCCCTGAGGATTGTTACTCGTTTTGGTTTTTTAAGTGATTTTGAGGAATTGTCATGGTGCAGGCTTTGTCTTTTGGGCTGTTTGCTGTCAATACAAACATCTTTCAAGGACAAGCTGTAAGACACTCCCACTGTTGTATTACAACATGTAGTTCATTGATTTTTCTAGTGTTTAATGGTCTATAGTGCACATACTGATCTGGAAAATTAGGAAATCTGGATTAAGTTTGCTGCCTCACCAAAAAAAAAAAAATCTCTTTTCCATAACTAGGATAAAAGACTTGTTTACCAAATTTTGCATTTTGTTGTCTGATCTACTGCTATGGTGAAAAATATTCTGTGTAAGAATTAAGTACTGCTTATTACCATGGTCATGTGTTAATTCTCGATGTGGGTAAATACATCACATCTATACATTGAGTAAAGCTACTGAAGATGAACAAAAAAGTAAAAAAACATATAGATCTCTCTTACCCTTACTCTCCCTTCTTCTTTGTCCAAAATGATCTCCTTAAAATCTAGCAATTTTACACCTTTATCATTGGGAAACACAAGCTCAAATATATTTTTCTTTTCCTCCTCACTGTTTTTTTTTTTCTCATTCACACCTCTCCTCCCACCCCTTTCAACTGTGCTAGTCAGAAATGAGCATCTAATATCCTGTTTGACTGGTAGGCTTTTCCAAACCATGGCTCTGGAATTGTAACACAATGACTGTGGATATAGAGGCATAAAACTCTTCTTTCTCCTGAAAGGAACCTGAAAAGGTTTAAGATGAAAATGTCAGTGAATCAGCTGTTTAAGTACAAGTGTAAGCTATATTCAAACTCCAGCTGGCCATTTCTGTATCGAAAAAGAATGGCAGTAAGGTTAAAAACAGGGCATTGCAAGAGTACCTTGAGCCTCAGGAAGTTAAATTTTCCTTGTTATGATATCCCTGTTAGTGTCCCTGTTAGTTTGAGTCTTCCAGTACAACGGAAAGAAATCGCAAATCCTATAAAAATCCCAAACCAAAACAAAAACCACCCAGTTTTTTATTTCTATTTTTCTTTTTGGATAAAAATGCAGAAATCTTTCCACACCAAAAGGGAATAGGGACAGAGCATTATGTTTTGCTTTTAGGCACTTCAGGGACAGAACAAAGCACAGGCAAACTAAATGCCTAAACTAAATGAGAGTTAAACTTACCTTAGGGAAAAAGGGAATCAGCAGCTAGAAACAATATTTGCTTTTAAGCAGTGATGTGCTATAGATAAGACTGTTTTGTCCCAGCCTCCAATAAGTACTCTGTCCTTGAATGCTCCCACAGGAGGGGAGGAGGAGAAGTCAGCCAAATAAGTAACATCTCCTGCCATTTAAGTCATAAAAATTTTGCATAGCCAAGGTGAGGTGAAAGCACTGCTTAGAAAACTGGCAATATTGCATTGCTGTGGAGGGGATTTATCTGTACTAAGTGAGATATTCTTGTAAGAATAGGTCAGAGAGCTCTGGGTGGGTGGGGGAAAGGGCTCCTATCTGGAATGAGGTGCTGCTGCACCTCAGAGGAGCAGGAGATCCGTGTGTCAGATGGGAGAAGCTGCCTCAGAGATAATGGGAAGGCTTTCCCAAAACATCAGGCAGGTTTAGCTGCTGGAAAGTGAGTCACAGCAAGACAAACATAGAAACTGCAAAGACATAGTGGGCAAGACTGGAGTTGGATTTAAGCTATTTCCTTTCTTTTTCATGGGGGAATTTAGTGGTGGGGTTTTATTGTTTAGCTGGTGTGAGTTTGGGGTGTATGTGTTATTATTTATTTATTTAATCTGTTACCTATTTGGCATACATGTTTCTAACAGCTTCTAGTTTTTATTCAAGTTTTTCCTATCTTCTCCATTAAGCTCCTTCAAAAATGGGCAGAGCAACCTCAGCTGCAGCTTCAGCTGCAGTTGTGTTACACTTTTCTGGAAATAGGTAGGTACTTTTCCCTTAAAAATGTCCTCTCTTTTGGCAGGTATTACTGCATTACTTTGACAGTGTTATTGTACAATGAGTGTTAGAGCTAGCAGATCCTGTGGAATATGTCAGTATACTGTAAAAATACCTGCCATCTTAATAAATCCAATTAATTGCAGGGGAAAATTATTCTTATGGAGAAGTATTATAGGAAAGGAAGGGATAAATCATTGCTCACAGCACTGTTTTAGTCTCTATCCAGAGAGTCAATGTGTGTGGGAGAGATCTGAGGCAAGGAAAGCATCTCAAATTTCCCTCTACTCTGGTTGCAAAA
Organism: Oenanthe melanoleuca; assembly: GCF_029582105.1. Lineage (NCBI taxonomy): Eukaryota > Metazoa > Chordata > Aves > Passeriformes > Muscicapidae > Oenanthe > Oenanthe melanoleuca. The sequence continues at coordinate 84,698,399 of NC_079335.1, read as the reverse complement.
TTTTAGAGAGAAGTTTCCCAGATCCATCCTTAACATGTCAGGAGTCCTGGGGTGGCCATACCTGCATAATGGTAATTTTATTCCTTTTTCTAAGAGAATTACTACAGAGCTGGAAGAGAACAGCTTATAACATTTCTTCTTCCCATATCCCAGGCAGCACATCAGTTTAGAGACCTCCCTAGTGCCTTTCCTGAGGTCTTCAGAGCTTCTGTGGAACTGACACCTTCTGTGCATGGTAGGCTTGAGTTTTGTGGCAAGAGGCTCCTTCCCTTTATGCAGCAGAATGGACAATGCAGGCCAATAAAAACATGCATCCATTCTACAGCATGAAAGAGGCTTCTCTGCAAAGAGTGTTTGTTTTCCTTTATGTCTTCTCTGCTGCCAAACACAGACTTCTTCTGCTCCTTCTCTCTCATCACCAGCTCCCATTCAGTGTGCCTCCTTAGCACGCTCTGTGATGGTGACACACACTCCACTGAACCCTGCTGGAGTCTGAAATTCCCAGCATGAGACAAATAAACAGCCTTTTTTTTTTTTCTTTTTTGTCTAACTTCCCAGACTGACATGCTTTAAAATAAAACAAACAAGGATTTTGAAACCTACGTTGATCAACACTGGTGTGGTATGCAGAAAATATGTTGTGAAACAAATGCTTTGAATTAGGACAAATGCAAAGGCTTAGGGCTGATTAATAGCTACTGCAGTCAAAGACTTCTGAGATTTTTTTTTCAGTGTTGTGGGCCAGGATAGAATTTCAAACATATTAATTAGCAATAGTGTTCATGTTTGTTGGTGAACCACTAAGCAAAGCAAATTTAGTGCTAGAACAAGCCAAGAAATACTTTTGGATACTCAGTCACAAAGAAATCAAAGCAAGAGTGCCACTGTCAGCCTCTGCATTAATTGGTCTGTAGGAGTGGGTGACTTTGAAGATAGAGAGGAATGAAAGACTGATAGACTAGGGATAGATTTCACTTGCTAGTCATGCACCAATATTTGATTGATGGATTGATTCAGTGTGACTGATGAAAAGCTCTATCAGCCTTCTGCTGCATCAAGACACAAACATGTCCAAACAGGTAAAAATGTTCATCTGAATAAACTAGTTGTCTAGTGGTGTATGAATATGATCTCTACAGCAGCTGGAAGAATCCCTCACTGTAAAAATAATATTTTCCTCTTTGATGTGGTGAACTTTTGCATACAGATTGAATAAATTTGTAATTTTTAAAAATTGAATATCCACTAGGAATGGGTTGATTAGACACCCTTTTTGCCTCCTCCTTGGACTGGGATTTCATATGATGAAGACAGAGGTAACAGCAGAAAGTTGTTGAGCCTCTATTATCTCTTCACCCAAAGCTAGTCAGAGGTAAGGAGCTGGCTGCCAACTAAAAAAATCTCCTGTTCTCATGAGCTGGTAACTGAGTAACTGATTATCTGACATAGAAATCTGGTGATTAAAAAGGAAAAGGTCTCAAGGTCATTGGTCATTTCATTTATTGGGGAGCAGAAGTCCTTTCTACCTCAATGGCTGCAGGAATAAGACAGGATACCAGATGCTTAAGGAAAATAAATGCAAAGCTATATGGAAGGGGAAAGGAAAGATCCTGAAAACCTAAAAGGATTCAGATGAATGCTCAAGAATGGGAGGAAAATCTTGGGTAAGTGGAGGCATATACTTATATCACTATTTCCTTTAGCTCCATTTAGCTTTTCTCCTAAGAGTATGGGCTAATGGCATAAGAGCCCTTGGAGAAGCTGTTATGTTACACATTTCACAGCATCTGTGGAGAGGTGAACTGTGATCCAGAGCCTTTACAAAGCTGGTGAAAAATGATAATCTCAAGACACTGTGTTACAGTGAGGGAGCAGCACAGATCCTGATTCCTTGCTTTAGCAGCTGAAGCCAAAGTGCCCAAGTTGGAAGAATACTGAAACACGCTCTGGTTAAGAGAAGCAGGAGACCTTTGTCCATTATGGTGGAACCCACCACTGCAGACTTGAAAGTGTGTGCCAAGAGACAATTATTAAGCCCCTGGTCTCCATAATATTGACACCATGGAGAAATTTCTCCATCTGATTTCTCTCCAGTCTGGAGCAGAAGCAGATATTTAGATGTCCTCTGAAATTCGATGAGAACCCATTCAGGGCAGGAGAACCATTCTGGGGAAAGAAAATGTGCCTGTGAAACTACTCTGCAAGGCAGTCAGGCTGGGAAGTACTTTCAGTTCTGACCACATGGTGATGCTTGATCTGGGAAGATGTCTAATTGTTCAGAGCTCTAAAAAATTGTATCTTTGGCCTCCCCTTGTAGAAGAGAGTCCAGCAACAAAGACACTGCCAGTTTCAAACCCAGCAAAGTGAGAGAGACAGAAGTTAGTACCAGAAATGGTATTGTTAAGGCTCCATCTCCTGGAGTCACAAAATTATGCAAAACACTCATGGTTTAATGGTTTGTTCTTCTACATTTGTCTTACCATGGTTGAAAAGCCAAGTTGGAAATGGCTGCAGAGCACGAGGCAAGCAAAGGCAACCAGAGAGTTGGTTGGCTGGCTGGTTTTCAATTGCATGATTTGGGCAAGGGGTTGAGAGTTCAGGAAAGCCTCTCTTCAGCAGCAGTGAGAGCTTCCTCTAGGCAATTCTGTGGTAAGCACTAACAGAAACTCTCATGAGGTCTATAGCTGACCCCGTGCTGCTGTGATATGATTTACTTCACACCAGAACTATGTGAATGATAACACTATTTGGAGGTGTTCCAAGGCCACCAGAGCCCTGTGGCACAGGACTGTATGGTAGCATATGGAACTTTTAAGTGCTGAGTAACCACTGCCTGCGAATCCACCTCCTCCCTTCTGGTCACTTCCAGAACCAAAAGTCAAAATTTGCTTTAAACCACAACTTGCTCCTGCAAAACCTCAGCCATGAAGCACACAGGTCCATCCTGACCAGAACAACACTCCCCCACAGGTCAGACCTGGTTCTAAGCTCCAAGTGCCACACCTGTCAGGAAAGTGGGCAATTACCTGTGATTACTCCAGCTTAAAATATTGTGTTGGGACTCCATAAGTAAAAGCATCAAACTGTTAATGAAATATATGGTACTCGAGGAAGTCACAACTTCATTGTAACAACACTAAAGGTTTCTCATATACCCTGCTTTAACTGGTGGCTGATGGCTGCTGCTTTCCTAATGCTTCCCTTTATAAAGAAATAACATGCTGAATTCTCTCTTGTGAAAACTGATTTTACTAACTGTAGTGTTTTCTTCCATGAGCCTTTGGGCGGTTGCTGCAGTTATTAACCAGGTTGATCTTTGCAATAACAATTTGTATCAAGGTGTTAGAGTCCTAATCAGTTCCCAGACACACACACACTTATCTTCCACTGTTTTTGAAGTGTGATGGCAAATACAGTATTTTGCTTTCTAAGCTATAAAAGCATTTTTAAAAGTTCAAATATACTTAATCCATAAAAGTAATTTATGCCTGTGCAAGTAGGAGAAACAAAGGTTACCAATTAATGGCCTGAGTTATTTAAAAATTACTGAGGTAGGCACTTTTCCTCCTGATTTTTGATGACTTTTCACATGCAAATGTTGGCCTACATTGTACTTGCACTTACTAAAGGTAGACTCATGCAGATATTGAAATCATTGCACAGTATTGAAAAGATAGATTTAATGTGCACTCTGACTAAACCATAATGTTGTGGTGGCATAAAGTACATCTGTTATGCTTGTGCATTACTCTAATCACATGAATGGCTGAGAAAAAGTCTGGCAAAAAAATTCTGGGCCCAATAAAGTAAATGCCAAAACTTCTCCTTGATTTGGGTTGAGGAACAGGTTTTCACTGCCTTTTAATGTTTCATGGCTGGCACCATCAGCTTAAGATACAGTTACAGTAAGAACTGTTTTATTTAATCAATAGTGTTACTTCAGTCTCCTGAAGTTTCCTATGCATTTCTTCCTCTTCTTTAAATAGTCACTTTCCCCCTGTGATACCCATTAAGTATATTGCTCTTTATGGGACCAAGTTTAGTAAAACATGCATGTTTAATATCAAAGACCTCTGAAGCCTTTTTAATGAATCTCAGTGTCCTGAATGTTCCGTAGTTTTAATTAGACACATATCTAAAATTTGGTTGGAACATGTCCTTATCTATCACAACAATGATAAGACACAGAAATGAACATATTATGTTTTCTTGATGGTTACTGAAACTAGTTTAAATAGTGTGGTTCTACTGAGATGTTACAAAAGTATAATCTCAGGGAGCTGACTGAGACAGAACTCTGGGTCACTCATGCCCTTCCACAGGATGTTTTATTTATAGAAGCAGGACAGCTAGACGGAAGACTAGTCAACAACTAGGCACACTAGGAAAAGGGAAAATAAATGTCTTCTTTGGGGTTTTCATAGAACATTTAAGAAGAACATCTGTGGATCCAGAGTGGATTAAGCCCTCCACGATCATGGCATTTTATGTGAATAATATTGAAGACTTTAGCCTTGATCTCATAATACAAGCTTGGTTTTATTTATGCACATACTATTGATTTATTAGGCACCCTTAACTCTACATCACAGACCAGGAAAGGGGAGGGAAGGAGTGGAAAACTACTGCTTATTCACAGCTTTAAAGGAAGTCTTTAAGGCATCTTGTTCTGGGAGGTGAAATTATCTATTCCTCCGAAGGTTCAAAGCAGAGTAGCTGAGCTTTTTTAATTGGTCAAAATTATACTTGAGCTCTGAGGTTTTTCTCTCCTTCTCTCTCTCCTTATCTATTTCTTTCTTTACCTCTCTCCTCTTTCCTCTTTCTCTCTCTTTCCTACCTTCCTTCCATCCTTCTTTTCTTGCTTTTCCTTTTTTCTTCCTTTCCTTTCCTTATAAGTTTGTATTTTTTTCCTTCTACATCCTACTAAAAAGAGTCTCAAAATATTCCTGATGGACTGAGGCTTCACAAGGAGAATAATAGGCATAATAACTATCATACAGCTAGAGTGGGAAAGAGGCATGCTGGGTATATCTGTCTCCCTATAGATGCTGTTCCATTTTTATTCAAGTGGAAATTGCAAGAGTTGTGTAGATGGGTCCTCTGAAGATCTCTGAATCAAACCAGTTTTAATTAATCTTATCAATCATTTCAGAATAATCAAATTAATGAAAAAAATGTGGTTGACTCTTTGATTCCAGCAGCAGCTACATTTTATCATATGAAAAAATGGCTTTTCCCTTTGTATTCTAAATGACTGAAATTTGAAAAATAGATTTGTTAACTTCATAAAGGGCAGTAAATGTTATTACAAAAGTGGTTGGTTAACTTGTCACTGTTCTGTTCTGAGGTTTGAAGTAACACTCACAATGGGATTATTGATATAAATAGCATCTTTTTAGGAGGAGGAAAGCAACATGTTCCTTTGCAGCAGTTCATTTATTAAAACCTCAAGTAATCTTCATCCTTTCAAAAGATGGGAGCTCCTTGAAAATAAAAGCTATATTAATGAGGGGAATATAACTCACCCAGCTTATAGATATTCTATCACTCTTTAGGACCATAATATGGATTTTGATAGAGTCAGGTGTATGATGAAGAGCCGTGGTCGCTGTGTAGAGCTCTGCAAAAGCAATGGGAGTACCTAGCCCATCTGCTAACTGCAATTTAATAGCTTGACTTCTGGCACATTGCTGGCAGAAAAAGCAACATGCACTGCTTTATACACTGAGCAATGTGCACTCTACACTAGTTCCATTTTATTTAGACAGTAAACTCCTTGGGGCAAGGTATCTTTCTGTATTTGACAAGCACTTTGCACAGTGAGGCTCTAGGTTTGGGACTAGGTGTTTATACCACAGTGCAGAGATGCTGGGGCCAGCAGCACGTGAGCTCCTGCTGGGAGCAGAGGCAGCCCAGCTACAGCACTGGAGTGCTGTGCCTGCATGGCTGAGAAAGTGCCATGCCTTGCATGGCTGGGAAATTGCCAGGCTCTCGTGTGTCTCTGACAAGGATGGTGCTGTGCCATGCCAGCGCCGCCACGCCACGTGGGATCCGTGGCAATGGAGCTGTGTCCCCCCAGCGTGACAACTTGGGTCTCCCCGAGCTCAGGCACCTTTGTGCCATGACTTCTACCCCAGGACAGAATGGCAGTCTCCAAGGCACAGTGACACTGCAAAAAGACACAGCCCTGCAGACACTGCTCTATGACCTGCACCCCAAGCAAACCCTCAAAGCAGCTCCTTTTGCCAGACACACCCAAACCATCCCAGGTCTCCTGCCTCTTTGGGACTCTTGGTTCCACCATGTGCCTGTTCCTGTGAAACCTTCATGCATGGAAGTAGCACCAGGGATTTCACCAGATCGTATTACCTATATAATCTATTTAAACTTGATTATGGTGCTTTCTTGATGGTATGTCTGAGCATTCTGTGCTTTATAGGGTGCTGCTCAAATTGGTTTTAATGGGATTAAAGAGCTTTTAGAAGTTGTTTCTATAGGAATTAGACACAATTTTTTTGATGTTATAAGATCTACTCTGGCCATAGGAATTGGCTGATGTTCTGCAGATCCAGGGTGTGTTGGTTCCCCTCTCTGACCCTGTGTTTCAGTGTTGACCTGCGTGTTTTCAGTGGCACATTTCATTTCTTGGCTCACTTTTTTTTTGTACCTTGCAACTCATCCTTGCTTTGGGAATGTAAGTGCAGTTTGGGAAATGCAGTAATGACAGGTGACAATGAAGTGTCTTTCTTGATTCTAAGTGCTGATGTCAATAAAATGATGTGACAATACCACAGCAGCATTCATAGTATTAGTCTTGAGTCCCCCTCTTTCTGGGGACATTCCCATTTCTGGTTCTCACCTTTCACACCTTTCTGTGTGCTCCCTCAGAGCTAGGAGGCTTCTACCTGCACTTCTCCCAAATGAGAAAAGAAGGGAGAGGCAGGAGACCTGCACATGCTCCTCTCTGCACGGTTCTGCAGCTGTGCCAATTATTGAGCTGCAAACAGCTTGTAGCAAAAGAGCAGGAGAGGGAAGGAGGCCATGCTAGGGAGGGAAATCCTGCATCACTAGAGATTTGGGTTGAAGAAGGGCCCAGGTACCTCTGGCAACACCTTGTTAATATCCCTTTGAGTGATGGATGCAAGAACTCAATACCTAAGTTGAACTATTTTTTTCTTTTCTAAAGAATTTTTGTTTCTAAAGAACTTTTTAAATATAGCTTAGAAATGGAGTGTCCCACAAATATCAAGCAAAAGTAAACTAAATATTTTTACCATTTCAAATCAACCTAATTGAATGAGAAGGCTGTGTATAGAACTGTAATTCTGTCCAGAGGCTGCTTGTCAAGTCATGTTTTTATTGTAATTACCTGATTTGTTCAGCTTTAATCGTATTTACTTTCGAAGGTCAGCTATCCTGCTCTTAAATGGTTAGTGAAGGCTATGAGAATACATAATACCCATGGGGAGAGAAGCAAAGACCACATATGCTCTTTTAATTTTTACTTCACAGCAGAAGAGGTAGTATTTTCTTTCACTTCTTAGCAGTCCATATTTCTTCATCAGTACTATTTATTATTCAGTACATAGTAACTCCTAGAAGGGCTGCTTGTGTCTGGTCTCCAGTGAATGCTTCGATATATTTGTCCATAATCAGCATCAACCCATACCTCAGAGACCTTATAATGCAAAGATGCAAAACAAAGCAAAAGAAAAACAACATCATTCTCTTCAGAGAGAACAGAAAGGTGCAAAATGTTGTGCTATGCCCTCCCAACTTTGCTGAACATCATAATCACAGAGTTGCCAGCTCTCTTTACATCACAAGTGTGTGGGTGAACAAATCATCTTCTGTCTTTCTGTCTGTGTGAGACATGTACAGAAAAATACTTAGTCTCTCTCCCCCAAAATCACTTCTACAAACTGGAAGAAGACCAATAAGTCTTAACAGTGAACTCAGAAGCAATCAAATATACATCATGAGTTTTCAAAGTTGCTCCACGATTTTGTTGTTGTTGTTGCTGTTTAACATTTGATAATGTTACAAACTTAGCTGTCTAAAAAAGATTTGAAGAAGAAAATAAACCCGTTCCCCAGGAAGATGAGAGGTATTTGTATTATTCTTCTACCTTAAAAACAGTTTCAGGTTGAAAGCTAAATTTTGAGCCTCCAATCATTGGTGTCAGGATACTCTGCAAGGCAGACCTTTATTATTCAATTACCACATATAACAAAGGAAAAAAGAGCAGGTTCAATCTTTCTTTTTAAAATAAAATTATTAAAAAGAAATAAAGCTAGCTCATATTTTTTCTTTGTTCAGCAGTCCTTGTTTCGGTTGCTCAGTTTAGTCTTCGGTTTAGTTTCCAAACTCTGGCCCTGCAAGGGAAGACCACAACTGCAAGGAGGACTCAGTGGCCCCTGACTCGTGGGTTTTTCCATGGAACAGCCATTTTGTGTGCAGCCTGCTGATTAACCATCCTACAGCATAAATCCAGCAGAGGAAAATCCCCAAATAACAAAATAACCTAACATGTAAAGCCAACAGTAGACTTTTAAATACACTTCATTATTTTTAAAGTCTTTGTGTTCCTTACAATTTGAAAGGAGAGTTAATATATTCATAAGCACTAACCTTAAGTCAGTGCTGCGTGCTCAAGCATAAATTCTATTATCAGTGGATCTACTGCAACTCTTGGAAGAGGGAAAGTTGCTGAGTACTAATGTTGTTGGCAGCTTCTTGTTGAATATAAGAACTTTCCTAGAGCTCACCTAAAGAGAAAGACTTTTGCAACTCCTTTCTCACCTTCACCTCCTCGATTACCCTCTTCCCTATTCCTAACCTAATTTTGGATCGCTATTTTTAAGCAAAATATTCTTTACTTTTAAGCAAAATCTTCTAACAAAGTTAAATTTCTGTATTTAATTTATCTTTAAGGTATGAGCACAATAATTTTCCCAAATAAATAATCTATACTGTTTCCCTTTTTGTAGTCAGCTGTTTTTTTTCTCCAAGGTATGTTTGATTAGAAAAAAATTTCTAGCTGGTTTCAGAAATTCAGCTCAAGCATTGGACACTGTGTTACTCAGTGGTATGGTGAAAAAATGGAATGGAAAAACTCACTCATTTGCTCTTCCAAAGTGGGCAACATGGGAGTAATCACTCTACCTATCCTAGAAACACCAGTATTAAATTTTCCTGTGTTTACTTGTAACTACCTAGCACTCTTCAGGAGAGTGGTCCTTTCTGGAAAGTTAAAAAAATCCCACTGTAGTATCTCCATTTCTGGGCTAGCATGAGCCTCTTTGACCTTCTGCTCAAGGAGATATATTTCCAGTTTCTTTTTTGGTGAGATTCTTAGAGGGCTGGAATAAGGATTTTGTCAGTTTGCATTAGCAAAGCTGGGCAGAGGAAATGACACCACACCCGCTTATGCAAAGCATGTTATATATCCATAGGCACACCTCAACAGCATTAAACCATAATCTAGAGAAAGCAGAGGAAGTGCACGACAGGGAGAATTAGGTCCATCACAGGGTTTATCCTGGTTCCCCCAGGTCCTCACTGTAACTCCCTGTGGCAGTTTGAGGTCTATCAGCACAGTATTTCCTGCAGCACACGCCTCCTCACCTGCTGCTGGCTCAAAACATGACTAGAAGAGCCCTAAAGGGAGCAGAAACAAGGTAAACCTTGTAAATAAGGGTAGCGTGGCTCATCTCAGCAGGTCTCCTCCTGCACATGAAAAATGGACCCTGTTGAAACCCTGGACTCTTTCACCTTCTGTTAAAGAGTTGTACACATCAAAGGACTATTTAAAGGACTATTTAAAGGTCACAAAAAAGGAGACCAAGCTTGGGCTATTCTATTTACTGGAATATCAAGGGATTGCATACAGAACTCCTTTGCTAAGTGACATTTTAACATCAGCCCAAGATACACAGGAAGATACTGATTCTGTAACAGAGAGCTAAAATCTAGGAATAAGGGCTTTCATCACTATAAGACAGGAATTCTGGAACTACATTTTTAAAAAACAAACAAACAAAAAAGATCTTCTAATTAGAACTGAGATAAATTATTTCTTTCAGTAAAATCCCTTCCTTAAAATTGACCTGTATCCAGTAATAGTGCAAATAGTGACAGCACTTGCAACACTCTACATTCTGACAGACATAACTTCATACCAAAATCAGACCCAATTCTTTACTTTTATATGTGAATAAAGAATAGCTTTCTCCAAGCAAACTGCTCCAAAGTTTACCCACCATCACCTCTGACTGCTTTTTTGTAAAGATATGCTGTAATGATGTGCTCACATATGGGATTACGGAGTTAAACTAGGCAAGCCCTTAAAAAAGAATAATAATTCTATTGTACACAATTCCATACTTTGTTACCTTCCCTTCAAACTGTAACCTTATATTTAGTTTTCAAACCTAGAACTCTTTGTTATATTGTATGGTTAACAATTTCAAATTGCACCATGTCTCCTCCCTCACTTTTTGTGAGCTTTTGTTCAGTGCTTCATCACTACCTGCATGCAGAGACAGGCAACCATAGTCTGTAGGCTACAATAATAATGGCACACCAGATAACATCACTGGATCAGCTTCATGCTACAAACATATCTGAAATTTTCCATTCTTCAGAACTACTAGGACGCTTGGTAATCTTATGAGTATTAGGAAACATCTATTTAATACAATGGTATCTAGTTACGACAAGGAAAAAAAATCTCACACGGAGAACACCTAAAATGTATTAAAAAAAAAAAAAAAAAGAGGGGGACTAGCAGTGATAGAAAAGTAAGAGCAGAGATAAAAATGGCAACATGAAATAAGGCCAAAAGAGGTGGGAAAAAAAAGGAAGAGAGAGAGGGAATTAAGTATGTATTCCTACTATTAATCCCTTCAGAAGGCAGAATTTCACCAAACCCTGACTTTTCTAGGTTCAGCATTTCTGCAAGAAGCTTCCCTGACTTGAATTTGAAGACAATACTTAGCATTTGTGTGGCACAGGGGATGGAGAAGAAGTATTATGTCTTTCAAAAGTAAGGGGTGACCAGTGGGTAATGATGCAGACATTTCCCTTTTCAGCTTATGTTTTTAAGAAGACCCTACTAATCATGACTGGGATTTTTTAAAGCTAACTGTTTTGCAAAAAATAAGAATAGAACCAAAACACAATACAAATTCATAGGAGATTTAAAGGAGCTGAAATTCTGGGGACATTAAGTTACAAATTTATTGAGAGCAAAGTCAGACAGGCCACTATAAATCTGAGTTTCATTTCTCAGTCAGGCTAGGCCCTTGCAATCCATATGCATTACTCTGTATGATGATCAATTATTTGTTTTTTATTAAAATACCTCTTCAAAGACAAAAATTTATCCTTCCCAACCAGTACTGTTAAAGATGTGCACCATAACTTTTATCTGAATGGGACTCCTGCCTTGTCATGAACTCTATTTTTCTTCTTAGGTAGGACTAATTAGCTGTATTCAAAATAGTTCATTTGAACAAGCTTAGCTACAACTGATCCAGATCAGTTTGTGTGCCTGTCCCCACGATGTCTTGTTCACCTAGAATCCTCCACAGCTGCAATTCATAATTTCCCAGTTACTGATTCCCAGCACCAAAAATGCTGAACAGCACTGGCCCAGTATTGATCCTTGTGGTAACTTTCCAATGTTAGGATACAACTGTTCAACAGCGAGTCAGCATTACCCATTGACCACTGATGACTGTGATTTTGAAAGCTGTCAGGTGGCCAACTTTTAATCCATTTAACATGTTCTTTATTGGTTGCGTAGAATTGATTCCACAATCAGAATATTATGCACCACTGATTCAAAGGTCTTTGAAAAGTCCATTACATTTACAGAATACCCCATCAATCAATCCTGAAAATGGAGCAGTGAAATTATTCCTCAAGTGTAAAAGATGCTTATTTTCTAGGAGTTGTTTCTGTTATTCCATGAGAAGTGAAGAAGGTTGGTAATATACCTCATCATCAGAGAGAAGGATACCATCCCCCTCATTTCCAAATGCAGGGAAGAGAAATATTTTCTGAAGTTTTCTGTCCTTTTTGCATCCTGAATAATACTGCCGTTTCCCCTCTACTGTGTTTTGTTGCCTTCTTGATGAGAGAAACCTTCCAAACATTTTAGATCATCCAACATCTATTTGTCCTTTATCCTATCATATGTTTGTCTATGACAAATGTAGATTAGTACATTTTTTCTCCTCTCTTGCATCAAAATATGATTTATGGCCATAGAGTTTTTTTCAGAGAATTCAAACTTTTTAGTAATATTTTTCTTTCTGGATTTTGTTTAAGATTTTACCAAATTCTTCTTCTTTAAATCACCACGTTTTGTGCATATGTACATCATTATTATCAATCAATGTCAATGTGAGAGTTAGTGGCTTGATAAACCAAATCTCTTCGTGTTGCCTCTTACTAAACTTGTTACCCGATTGACTGAATATTGGAAAAATTGGTATGACAAGAGACCTTAAAATATGGGGGATGTAGTTAAAATGACAGTCCCACAGAAGACAGTCACTGAGGATGTATGAAAGGAAAAGAGTTCATGTGGTTTATGTGCATGAACTGGGAAGGGACACAGAAGAGCAGAACTGAGAGCCATTGTGGCTCTTGCTTGCTGCTGTGAAGAGGGAATGTTGACAGTCTACAGGTTCTTTCCCAGATTCTGCTCTTACCTTTGTAAATGGCTATTCTGCACACAATTTCTTCCAGCAAAGAGAATTGCTTTTGTTATTTGCTTTCAAGCTGAGCCTTCAGTTCTTAATGAGTCTTGATTCATAATGAATTTTCTAGGTCTGACTTTGTCAGGTCTTTTTCTGAAAATCCCATTCACAGAAATTATGTCGAATAAGAGTATAAACATAAATGCCTTCCTCCACTTATTGAAGCTTTAATACCTGCTAGAACCTTTTGTGTAGTATATGTCGGGCCAGTAGCCTGCTCCAAGCTTGGAATTCCTCTGAATGGGGAAATCAGTACTTTTCCTTAAATTACTAATAAACCTAAAGTCTCATTTGATTTCACTTTCTAGGATCTATTCGTGGTCATCTGCATTAGTATCCTAAAGAGATAAAGCAACAGCAAACCTGCTACCTTCTCCTTTTCTGGGGTACAAACCACTTCCATGATATTTTTTCACAGTAACATCATTTAAGCATGTAATGTGTGAAGTAAACATGGTAGACATGTCATCTTCAAGTCAAAGCTTTTTCCTCCTAATCAAATCCTTTAAAATCAGCTAAGCAGACATACAGTTGGCACTAGTATCCCATCTTGTGATCTCTTGTGCCCCCTTCTAGATGTGACCAGCATGTGTTTGACAGCTGTTTGTAACTCCTACTTCTCCTTGGCCTTTGCCAGCCTTTCTTGTGTAACAAGAGAGTTCTCCTGCACTCTTCCTAGCTGACTTTTTGAGGCACCAGCATGTGGAATGATCCTATCCAACAATCTCATTTCATCATATATAACATAACTATGCTTTGGACTGAGGCTACTCTATATTCAATGTAACCACTGATCCTTAGACATCCACTCGTAGCTCCAGCAAGAAAGGAATTAATTTTTATGCTATGAAGAAGTCTAGTAAGTCTATATATCTGAATTGTAGTTCAAAAGAAAAGCATTTGGAAATATTTGAAATGAGTATCCTTTGATTACAATGGGACCAAGATTTTTTCTTTGACCAACTTTTTTGTTTCCATTTTGAAATGCTGAAGAATGGATAATCCATCAGTACTGTCTACACAGTTCAAGAACTATTGTCAGAACGTATAAAAAATGCCTGAAATGTGAAGGCCCGACACAATGCACATTTATGTCAATAACAGTGCATTTTTCTACAGAAGTCATGGACTTTGCATCAGATTTCATCACAAAGGAAATGATAAAATGCTTGAGAACTCCAACCCTGTTCTGTTAAATTAAATGAAATTGCTATAGATCAAAGGAAAGCCCAAATAGTTAGTATGGAGAAACAATAGGATCGTGCATTCTTAAAGAAAATGGAAAATAGTAATCATATTCAGAAGAAAAATGCAGTAAAGAAAACAATTTGATGTAATATTCTGTTGGCAAAAAAGATATCTCATTTTCAATTTAATATTAAAAAATTGCTCACATTAATTCTCTTCAGTTTTCCAATATACATGTATGAGCTGCAGATTGAGCTGTGCAATTCATCATAAGTGTTATTTGCCAATATAATGTCCAGACTACTGACTCTGACAAGAAGGAACAACTTACTTGATACTTTACATCCTTCATATTCTCAGTTCCTTACTCCTGTTAGAGACTGAAATAGTTCATGCCTCAAACATTGATATAAAGTTTTGCTCATTTTAACAAAACCTGTATAGAGAAGCCACAACCAAAGAAGCCTCCCTGGAGATGCCCAATTGGGACTTCAGATTGAAAGTCAAACAGATGAGATTAAATAAATGGAAAACACATTTTTCTATCACCTGAAACAAACAAGTAAATAAGGAAAAGAATGTGAGCCAAACCCAGCAGCCATGCTAAGAATCATCTCTGGCTTTCTTTGAGGTGGGGGAGGCCATAGCCCACAGACCCATTTTCTGGGAGCAGGTTTGCACAGATTTCCCCCCAGCTGATGTGGGGGAAGAAGTTTCAGTGTTTGTACCCTCTGCTCAGGGGCTGTGAACCTATCCTCCCTTAAACAACTGGCTATGGAACCCCAACCCTGGGAAAGCCACATCCACAGGACATTCACGTGAGAGGCAGCTGAGGGGGTGCCTCAATCCACCAAAGTCCTCCCCAAAGTGTCCCCCAGAGTCCTCCCTGCAGCCTTGCACCACAGCACTGCAGGTGATGCAACAAATCCAGTCTCTTGTAAGAGACAATGGCAAACTCCCCTCCACAGGGAGGTGCCTGGATTTTCCTACCTGGCCTGAGCATGTATTAACCCATCAAATTCTAGGATTTTTGGGGTGACCTTCACCACCAAGACCAGCTGGAGAGGATCAATGGAGCATCACCGGAATCCACAGAGTGGTGATATTTTTCTTACTCTCTTTCTGTCCCTCCCACCATTTTCCTATTACTTTTTTTCTCTCTCTCTCTCTCCCCTCATATTTATTATCAAATAAAACCCATACTATTGTCACTGGCATATGGCCTCATTTGTACCTTAATTCAGGCAGGGGCATTTCTAAGGACCTTAGTGAATGGATCTTGACAACTCACTATGTATGTTACAGTGCAGCAGTGTTATTTAGTTCATTAAAAAAATGAATTATAAAATGTATGTAAAAGGGTTGATAGGTCTGCCAGGTCTTTTATAAACACTACTGCAAAGAGTGTGTGAAGTCCAAAGTGAGGGAATAGCAAAGACTAAGAATACTTCAAATACGTTTTACACTGCCTGAACATCAGCCCATGAAACTTGTACACTAATTATTTGGTTTTCATCAGGTAATTTCACTTCTTTACTGAAATAGTTCAGTTCTTAGTATCATGCAGATAGACAAGTGAGAAAAATGGAAGTAGTACTTTAAAAATTTACATAAACATGCCTACAGAGGTTCAAGTAGACCTCTGCCCAAATGGAAAAACATGAACAAAAGGATCTCTTCATAAACTACAGATGTCCAGAACATCTTTTATCTCCAGATTTTCAGGTAGTGTCCAGATTCCATAGCCTAGCTTAAGTTCTAACTCTGCTGTCTGTGTACTTATGGATTTTGGGGAAAACCTGATTAGAACATTTTTATAAAAAACCCAATCTGCAGAGTGCCAAAATCCAGTTTCACTGAGACTCCTGATTGTTTCCATAATGAAAATTTATATTATCTTTCAAAATAGTAATGGAGAGTCAACATAGATCACATTGAAAGAAAGAATTGGGGTTTTTTTTTTTGAGTTTCCCTATGTATTTGCTCTTCCATAGCCTGGCTGCATCATAGGTGCCTTCCCTGTCAATTAGATTAATGTGATCCCACACATTGATGGAAATTTGCCTGATACTGTAGATGAACAAAATTAACTTTTTTTAGTCTCTAAAGTAGGAAAGATATTCAAGGTTACAATTTTGGTGTGGAATAACATACATTGAGATTTCAGGTTTCAGAGAATGTCAAGTAAGTGTATAATTGGTTTTTGGGTCTGTTTTTCTACTCTAGTACAATCTTCGTTTTGCAGAACCATGGTTTGAACTTAGCCCTCCCATATCACAGGCAATATTGTACCAACACAAATATTGGCCTGTTGCAGTTAATATCACAAATACAGCTTTTAATTGGGCTACAAAAATCTGTTCCGTCAGGAAGGTAGACAGACTCTAGACATAGGTTAAAAAAGCAATCTCTCAGGGTAGAAGGCTGCTATAGACACAGAGAAATGACACAGGCCACAGTGCCCATTTTCACCTGTCCCTCTCTGGATGGCAGGATGGCTGCAGCTGCCACCTGAGAAGCAGTAACCAAATTTATGAGCCAGTCATGCTTCTCTCAACAAGGTCCAAGTTTTCCTGTCTTACAGATACAATGACAGTTCTTACCCCTCACTTCTGGATCAATAAAATTAATTTTCTGCCTACTCTACTGAAGAGCTCTGAGTTGGGCCTGCCACCAGCTTAGTTCTTATCACTTCAAAACTATTACAAATAAATAGATGAGCATACAACCCAGCCTACAGCCTGAATAGCAATTTGCCTTTCTTTTTTTAGAAGTAAATACCAATGAGATTTTTTTGTCTCCCTGTTTGTACCATATCCCGACTTCTTATACACAAAGCAATTCACTCGAAATAGAACTCATCTCTTTTCTTAAGTACTTTCATTCTTTACATTAATCAGAAGTTAATCAGAGTAAGTGGGAGTCCCATGTTCCCAGAATAGCTCCAGAAAGCATTCAGGAAGCAGGAGCTATGCTGGTGCTTCTCTGCAAAACTTTGCCATGACAAGAGAAGAGTTTGTTCTTCTAAATCTTTTTTGATTGTTTCTGAGGTCATCTTGGGCAGCCAGCACTATGTGAGAGAAGAATGAGAAGCTCAAAATCATCATAATAATACCGAAATAGGCTAATTTTCACAATATGTAACTAAATGGGAAAGGAAGGAAATGAAGATAGCATTGGATTAAATTAATGTAGTTGCAGATCACTGTAGTCAGAATAATCGTCTCGTGTATGATTTAAAAAGGAGAGGGTGTTATGTTTTTTTTAATGGATCCAGCTGCAAGCAATTGTGAAGGAACTAAATAGAATCAGTAATGATGCTCTAAGAAAGAAGCAAATGTTTGTTTCTTTCTTTCTTAGGGGAAAATCAAATAAATAGATGACTCAGAATTTAAGACAGACTCCACAAACAGAGCATTTGAGAGGTTGTCACAAATCAGTTCTCTATGAGATGTCTGGAAGGTGGTGTACAGAAAGATAAACTTCAGCATCTCCCAAGTCAGTGGCAAAATAAGTCTTCTTTCAGAATATAGGTTTTATCTGCCTGCTGGGATTTACCTCCCTGGGCAACCCCTATGTCTCTCCACTTTCAGCATTTCCTCACTAGGCTATCCCTGGTATCACTCCTTCCTCACCTTCAACTCCTGTAATTTATTAATAAAACCACTCATAACTTTTAAAAAAGATCAAACAATATAATCAGTTGGAAACTAAAAGCAGCAGCCATCAAGACCTGAAACTCAGAAACAAAGGAAGGTCCTGTCAGCAAAGGGCTGAAATATTATACTGTCTAACAGGGATCCCTGGCCTCTGCTATCTCATTTTCTCACACTGAAGTCTCCTTCTGATCCACACACGAGGGAATTATCTCCCATCTTGCCTGTAGTGTACCCAGCCCTTCCCAATGTATTGGCATAGAAGGAGGGGTGGAGGTGAGAGAGGAAAGGGGAGTTGATTAATTTTCCCCAAAAGCTATAGAAAATTACTCCTTTCACCCCTCCAACTGAAATAATTTCAACCTGCCTGGTGTGATTTACTGCACCAACCCATCCTTAAGGCCTACAGTAATCAAGCTGTCCTTTAGTGACCTGTAATTGTCACCTTTCCTCCATTGTCTTGCAATACAGGAAAGACTACCTAAAGCCATTAATGCTGGAGAGGGTTTAAGGCTATGAAACAAATCCTGGGGCAGCACCAGGTATCTGACTCTCAGCTGAATAATTAAATGTCTCTTTTCTTCCCCCAACAAAGGGGCCACCTCTGAACATTTCTTGATTGCCCCTTGCTGTCCTTGTTGCAAGGCAAGGATGTGATTTTCACAATGAGCAGTCCCACTAATGACAACAGGACTGCTCTACTGCTTGCAGTCTTTGCAGATATGGGCTTCCTGACTTGGCCAAATTCCCACATGACAGAGCTGTCACACGCTGGAGAAGCACGATTTACTTTCTAAAGTGCAAAATGAGACAGAGAATGGGAGAGAAAGTAATTATACTGGCAGATTAATTTCCTATCAGCGAAGACAGATTATAAAGGGTAATGTTTCTTGGACCTTTTCGAATGCACCACTTTGCAGCAGTCTGAATGTAAAATGATATGAGGAAATACAAACTATTACAGAGAGTGATGCTGTTTGGCCTGCCTGTTCAATGGACTCACTTTTTTGTTTTGTTTTGTTTTTAGTTTAAGGGGAGAATTTTAATTGTTTGCCCTGGAGATAATTAATTTTATTCTGAAATCTGAAAATCGTGTATGTCAAAAAATACTCTTGGATTCGTAAATGTTAGACTGCTTGTATTCAGAGTACTTGTCACTTCTCCAAATTATTCTGCACATATGAACACTTCTTAGAAGGAAGAATAGAAATGTTTTGTTGATACTTAGCACAGCTAACAGTTTAAATGTCACCCTGCAATAGAACTCATTAGTAGAGGTATCATTATTTTTTTCCATATTAATAATCATTCATCTAAACAAATAAGCCATGCATCTGTTGGGTATGACCACATTGAAACTAAATGTGGAGAAAATCACAAGTTATTCAGCTGGAATATGTTATGGGTTACACTAGTTTTCACAAACATGTTGATCCTGTGGGTAAATCAACTTTTCTCCAAAGGATACTTTATGGATAACTGTGGATTGTCAATAGGTTGTTCTGCTATGTTGCTGAGATAAAGAGCATGAATTTTATTGTAAAAAATTCAGTATCCAAATAAGACAAATAGAATAAAAGACCAGAGAATTTGCAGGTGATTTATTCCCTAAATTGCAGCTGTGAATTGTCAACTACTGGAATGTTGTTTTTCTTTCATTGGACTACCTGTTGGAAATATTTTGATGTTTTAAAAATAATTCTTAATCACTCTTAGTCTGCCATTTCCTCAGGATTAGTTGACTGCAAATGAACTAACACAGAATTAATTTTATTGGACTATGGCTAATTTTTCATGTTTATGTAACACACTGACCTTGAGTTTTCCTATGTTTTATAGTACAGATTTTTATTAGGAGAAATGCAGATGATTTTTTTTTTTTTCTGAATTACCTGGACCTTAAAAATCTTTCATTTGGACAAACATTCCTACCAATAAATCATTCACTAGAATGATCAGATAAAGCATACATTAAATATGCATGAACATAATTGAAATGAGTTTATTGAAGAGCTCAAATGAGTGTTTGTAGACAGCTTTCTGAAGCATTTATCCAGCACTACTGAAAATAGTATTACTTTCGAATAAAAAGAAATTACATATGATAAATGTAGGGCTGACAGCACACTGGACAAGATATTACTGGGATGGGAAAACTTTCCATGGAAAAAAAACAAACCCACCAAACAATTAATTAATTGCATATCCCATACTGAAAATGTTCTTACTTGTCTGGGCAAACAAACTTGTGTTGTTAAAGGGGGAGTTAAAATCGGAAGGAAAAATGCATCATAAACACATTGGTAGAGTCATCATAAACGTCAGTAATGCAACATGGGGAGATTGAAGATTGATAGAATTGTGAATTATCAGTATGCGTTCCAAAGCAGATTTATTCAGTGATTGGTTCTTTGTACTCTACAGCAACTCTGATTTCACATTCAACTTGTTTGCTCTTGTTTCTAAAGGGAGGAAAAAAAGAATGTTTCATATATTTATATTATTTATATATTTTCACCCTGGATGTTCCTCACTTTAAAAAATATCCCAACTGGTTATTTCATGAGTCTTCAAAACCTTTTGCAGACATTAACTAGTTAAATTCCACTACACTTCTCCGAGGCAGAAAATTAAGTTTTAAAATTCCTAATTGTTGAATAAGGAAACCTAGGGACAAAGGTTTAGTGATTTACTGAGGCCACAGGAAACAGTATAAGAAGTGGAATAAGAACTTGTTCCAGCCCATTCCTGTGGCTGGTAGCATACCAGAGCACATGACAATTATAAAATTTCCCACACTTTATCCATAGTCTACCTTTTTACTCCTTCCCTTTTCTATACAGATAAAAAACGTTTTAAGCCAAGCACTATTCCATATAAAGTACTGGTATTTCTATTTCTGCCATCTTGCTTCTTCAAACAAACTGATTTTTTTTACTCTTTTGTTTAAAAGACTACATTATCTTATAGATAACTTAGTCTTCCTCTCAGGAATAAAAAATGCCTGTGGATAGTGAAAACGTGACCATCACCAAATTGTTTAAGACCCACACTAACAAAGACCACAAATGATGGCTCCACATCTTTGTTGGAGCCTTTGAAATAAAGTAAATCATGTTGTTAGTCAAACCAAATGTTTTTTTCCAAAGCTAAAATGTTATTTCATTGAAAACAGTTCCTGAAATAAAATTGATCTAAGAATATAATCCCCAATATTTTAGACTGGACATTTTGAAAACAAATTAAATTTCTGTTTTCTGACTTAAATGTTTACTTACTGATTTAAAAGAACAATATTAATACATTAAATCAAAATTTCCCCCATTCTTTATATTTGTTATGATCGCAATAAATAGGATAAGTTTTGGATTTATTTTTGTTACTCTTATCTTCACCTGTGCCCTCCCCCCATTCCTTTTATTTTCATTCATCCATTCAATTTTCAAACCTTTCTTGACTCAGGAAGGCAGAAGGGAAAAGTGAAATAGTGTGAATAAGCTACCACACATCCCAAAGTATTGAGAAAGTGGTAAAAAATTGCAAAAGTGGAGATAAGACAAAAAGCTAATGCTTCATAAATTAAAGAATGTTTTGAGGTAAAGTGACTTAAAACAAAAATTCTCCCTGCAAGCACATTTGAAATGAGTATTTTTAAATTGTTTGGAGAAAGGTTGGGCAGGGTCTGTATTTAAAATTCCCCTTGAAACTTTCTTGAATGGAAAAAGTGAAGAGTATTTTGGGAAGCCTTTTCCATAAAGAAACCTGAGATTTTAGGTGAATGAGGCAAACTACGCAACACCTTTTAGGACATTTTTATTATATTCACTAACAATCAGTTTCATTTTTCTGCACTCAGGTAACTTTGTTTATGTAGGGCACATCAAGAAAAAACAGTCGTCAAGAAGTTAATTGCACTACAGTCTTTATATAAACTTGCTCTAACAGGCCAAGCTTACTTGAAAAGTTTCCCTCCTGCTTCTGCAAGCATCTTTCAAATAGCTTTTCTCCATAGCTTCCAAGAGGTAGTGAAATGCACTCACAGCATATCTTAAGTTTGCACTGGATACATGTGGATCTATGAACAGCAAAACTGGAAAAAAATGCTTTCACATAAAATTCCTTTATTATTTCAGTTGAATTGCAAAGTTTATTTCTTGAATACCTTATCATAGCAATATGACAAATGGGACATAACGCTTTCAGTACTCCATGGAGTTTCCTATGTGATTCACAACCACATATTTTAAATAATACCTTATTCCTTTAAAAATTGGTTCATTTAGATAATACCATCAACAGAAGAATCACCTGAAGCCCACACGAAGAACTTGCTAATGAATGTGTTGGTTAAATCCAAAGATTTAGTTTTAAAAGACGTGGATAGTGTGCCAGAAAAATGCAGCAGGCTTCCATCTGTACATTGCTTCGATCTGATACAATTAAATGGACCTTTGTGTGACCTCCCTGACCTATCCAGAACTCCCACTGGCTTTCAAGATTGACAGTAATGCCAGCAAGAAGCTTATGAAACAGGGCAAATCTGCTAAGGCACGTAAACTCCTTTTTCAATAGTGCCTCAAGGATTTAGGCACAGATCTTGGAAGGGTTCTTAGCAGTAATAAACTTCCTGAAGACCACAGCCTCAATGCCTAAGTTTTCCAGTCTTTGACATAACCTACCCAGCCAGGGATCTTAAGAGTCTAAATGATAAACAGGCCTAAGGTGCTTTGAGATCCACAGAGTGTGCCATACACGTTTAAACAAGTACATCCTTGACAAATCTCAAAAGCATGCCAAAATCCTGACTCAGGACTCTACTGAGTAGAGTTTCTAACTCACAGAAAATGGACAGTTATTGCAGTAGTAAGGCTGTGTTTTGTTTTGTTGGGCTGTGGGTTTTGTTTCATTTTTTTCTGTTTTGTTTCTCATAAAGCTTCAGATTATGGCCTTCCACTGAGCTGCTTTGTGTCCTTAGAGGCAAAAAGCCAGTCTTACTCAGTACTGGGGAATTATTAATCCCAGGGCACCATGGAGTTAGTGTGGTCAGCCAGGAGCAGTGACTGTCCTGTAATTGAAGGTGTCTAAGAAAAGCCTTACATGGTTTTGACCTGCTATGAATGCATCTCAAGGGCAGGGTTATTATGCTTTAACTAAATGTTTCACTAATGAATGCCTCTGCTGTTATCTAAATTGCTGAGATCGTGTTGAGGAGTGAACCCAGGGGAGTGTAGTGCGAAGAGAACAACACAAGAATGTGGAAACAATGGTGAAAGATAGAAAGAATATTAAAGTAGAACAGAGAAATTGAATGGCAAGAGATGAAGAGGAATAAAATATGCCTTACAATGGGCAAGCAACACTAGGCTTGAAGAGAGAGGTTATTTTGGAAAATGCATCAAACCCACCTCTATTTCTATTTACAAGCTGATTCAGCAGTGCCTGTCATTCAAATCATGTCTCAACAGCAAAGGAATTGTTGTGAGAAGCAAATCATAAAACCAACAGGTGCAGAGAACATGCCACTGCTGCTATGTTTGAAAAAAAATAAATTACAGGTCTCACATTTAACATCAACTACAAAAAGTTGAGGTGGAAGAAACTGCTATAGAATGTGAGCCAGCAAGCTCCTATCCCTACAGTGGTTTGGTGGTGGTTTTTTTAATTTTTATTTCACTCATCACACTTTCCATGCAGGCTCTCTGTCTTGCGTATGCATTTGTCTTTTGAGTTTTTTTAATCTACTTTGCCAAATTTCTCGCTGGTTTCTCTAATGAGAGGTCCACCGCTTGAAGATAGACTCTACTTGCTTCCTCTTATTATTTTAAATTACATTTTGTGAGCTGCCTAGGGATTTTGTGGTCACAACTGTCCTATTTACCTCACTGCCTTCTTCTCCATTTTTTCTTTATTATTATTACTCTATATTATTATTATTATTATTGTTGTTTTGTTGTTGTTGTTTTGTTATTGTTGTTTTGTTATTGTTGTTATTATTATTTCTACTACTACTAAAACCTTGTGAATGCTGTGACTGAAAGTGCAGAATGCCAGAGAGGTGTCTGTGTGTGAGGAAGCACAGCTAACCGCACTAACTAGCAGATTTTAGCTAGCTGTTTTCTACAGCAAGCCAGTACAGATTCCATGCGAGCTGAGCTTCTCCAGCAGCAGCAGCAGCAGCAGCAGCAGCCAGCGGGTGCCAAACTGCTATCAGCCCACAAGTCCCCGCCCTTTAGCACCCACGCACCCGCGCACCACTCGGGCAGCAGGCAGAGGAGCCTCAGCCGAGCCCGCCAGCCAAATCCAGAGGTAACACGGTGCGAGGAAAGCTCACACAAGCTGCAGTTAGCCAACTGCCATATGCCCTGACAAAGCTGCTGACAGCAGTGGCGAGCCCAGGGAGGGCTTTTATCATTAGCCCCTCACCCAGCAGTGGAGGAAACTCATTTAGCCCCATGCTGGACTTTCATTAGGAGCGACTTGCATCAGATGGTCGCAGCGTTCTGGCACTGGTGTCGCCCGGCCCGTTGCTGGAGACGTGGCCATATCTCACCCCAGCAGGGACCCCCAGATTGGAGCGGCTCGTTGTCGACAGATGCCAAGACAGCAGTGACAAAGGCAGCTTGGTTTGGTGTTATCTTTTATGCTGGCATGTCGCAGCCCTGAACCTTCCAAAGATTTGGCATTTCACAAACTACTTATTCCTGTTGCAGACAGAAAGGCGGGGAGTTTGTATAGATGGGGAGAAATAATCTAAAATAAAATATGCTTGAAATTACCACTTGAAGCTGAAGCAAGCAGCAAAGAAGCTGTCACTGACAATCATTATTTCTAACCTTGGGACTGTAATAAAAAATTAATGAAGCAAGAGATGTCAATATTCTAGTAACAAAGATGTGATACCAGCACCATCTCCTCCCAACATCCTAGATGCTTATGGTAAATATATACAAAAGTAGAAGCATAGATGTCAAAATAGAAACACTTTTCTCTTTCCAGAAATATCCTATCATTTTGGGACAACTGCTTACATTGCTTGCAGGAGAGGATTTTCAAGGAGAAGTGAACCAAAACAGTATTTTTTGACACCGAGCTGCAAATTCTTTGAAGAGCACAGTGAGTCTTGTCAAATGCAATTTTAAAAACACCAAAACACCTTGACTGTTTCACTTCCTTCCTGCCTGCTTCCCAAACGTGGATATGCAGTATTTAAATCCCTCACACATCTCGCAGTTGACTACCTCAGCGTGCAGATACATTTCAAACTGATACGGGCTAACAAAGAAACCCCTAAATAAATCTCTTGATTTTATCAGTGCGTTTTACTGAACTTCTATGTTTAATTAGAAACAAACACACCCAAAGAAGAAAATGAGCTTTTAAAAAATCTTTCGCTTTCTTCCCTTACTTTACTCATCAGCAGGATAGAAGGCCGTCCTACGCTATTTAGTAGGTTTGACAGTGACCGCTGCTGCAGCCGGGCAGGCTCTGTCAGGCCTCGCTGACCCGAGACGAACTAAAATGGTTTTAATTCGCATTTTGTTTATGGCTCCTCCGTAAGCCAGAAGCCCATCGGGGCGGACAGCCGGGCAAGCGGGCCGTGGCGCTGGTATCCTCACGCCAGCAGCGGGCTGCAGGCCCATCGTGCCGCTCCGCTTTCCGGAAGAGATGGCACAGGGGGAGCGGCGGGCAGCTTTGCTCATCCGCTCTATCGTTTTAATATTTTATTTTATTCCGTCCTGCCGAGCAGGCCGGGCCGGGCCGGGCCCGCGCAGGTGGGCGGTGTTGAGGCGCCACCTACCGGGCGGCGGCGGCAGCGGCCCCTCAGCGGGGCGGAGGTGGGGCCGGGGGCACGGCCCTGCCCGCACGCACGGACATTGCCCGAAAGAAATAAACACATCACCCCTTTATTTCAGCGCAGAGACCCCCCGAGCCCTTCTGCCTGGCCGCGGGGCCCGGCAAAGGTCGGAGGCGCCGCCGCGGACAAGGCGGTTCCAGCTTTAATTGCTTCCATTCGGCCTCAGCCCGGGGTGGGCGCGACACGGACGTAAGCGAATGTGTCCTGACCACAGGAAGGAACAGTGTTAAACGTTTTAATTACACGGGGAGCGAAACAAAGTAAAAGCAGAACAATGGAGAGCAAATGTAAAGAAAGGGAAGCTAATTAATGGAACATTAACGTAAGAATGTAATGCGAGCGGGCTGAATCTGTTTTGCAGCATGAAAGGAAGGAGAACAGTGCTATTGTCCTGGAAAGAAGTGAGCATGTCGTGCGTGGCCCTGAGCGGGTTGTTTCCACTGGAGAGATGCTTTCTTCACATTCAGCATCTTTAGGGAGCTGGGAACCAGCTATCTAGCCTTGAAATCCATAGAAATGCTAGGTACACAGCCATTCCTTCTGATCGTTTAATCTCCACTGGCAAAGTGTAGCTCAGGAGATACTCTGAACTATCCTTGCCACTTGTCACAGGCCTGTGCAGTTGCTAGCTCACCATTTCTAGCACATACTACATTTGGTTATTCTTATACCTCCAAATGTGGGTATTTCATGAGGGTCAAGTTACCCTTGGTAGCCCCTGAGGTCAGAGTGAAGAAGAGGCTGTGCTAATGATACATTGATATAAATCTAATACACTGACAATGCCGATGTGCTAGTTCTGTAGAACATGCTAGTATGATTGTGGACATAATAATGTGATGATAATGCCAAAATTTGCCTTCTGCTCTTCAGTGGGCAAGAGCCACTCTCTTCCACTGGCCTGCTGACTGCAGAGGGAGCCCAGGGTGGCCACCTGGCTGGTTTAACTGCTCAGCATTGGATCACAATGCTGTCAGGAACAAGTAACTTTCCTTAAAGGGCCCCCTCTAAAGTCTGTTCAGGTTTCAGGTAAACTCTTTCCTGTTCCAGCCTCTTTGGTTTTCCCACAATTAGTGTGAGGCAATGCAACATATGTGCATGAGCAGAAGAAATGGAGGTCAGGTTTGTTATTTATTATATCCTTTGCTTATTTGTCCCAAATGCTGTCTCAGCTTGTGTGACAGCTGGTGCTGTGATGAAGTTTTCATTACAGTCCCTGAACTTTAGCCAAGTTTTCAGACCTGTTGATGACACTCCAGAAAACACAAGAGAATCAAAGTGTTTTCAGCAGAAAGCATTGACATGCCATGAGATACATATTTTAACCAGAAACTTGCAGTTCCTGGCAGACTGTGACTGGTTTAGTTAAGCTTCCATAAATCAAAGCGCAATGCACAGACTATGAACATCAAAAACATCAGAATCCCACAGACAGGTATGTCAGTGCCTGGCAGCTTTGGACAAAATTTGCAAAAAGGGATCAAAGAGCTTCTACTCAACATTTAGAACTTAATGTAAATCATAGTCATCCTAGTGGGGGTTTCGCAATTGCCTTTACTAGGAGGCAAAGTCATCCTTCTGTGGGGAGGCTGGAAGAAAGAAGAGTCATCCTTAATATGAAAGGGTGTCCTAATATATTCTGCAGTCACTTGTTTTGTGTGTCGTTTCTTAAAGCAACTAACTAGCTAGTATCACTATGTAGGTATACATCAAGTCAATAAAGCAAGCAATATGTTATTTCATAGTTGTTTTTTAATTATCTTAATATGGTTTTATGTAATGCATGTTCATAGCAAATGCACTATGGATTTGAGAAAGTCCTGCTAGTGAGCAGTGAGATGGTAAGGAATAGAAAAGTGTACTTGTGCAAAGTTGTATCATACTTTTCCAAATTTCACGGTGACGTTTAGACCTGAATATTTTCTACTGAATGGTAGGACCTTTTCCAAATGCCACTTCAGGGACAAGTTGTTAGGCTGCTTATGCAATGGATGGATCAAAGCTTAAAGTCTCAAATCTTCAAGTTTTGAATTTTGACTAAGACCTAGGCAAGGAACAAAATAACCTTCCCCCAAATCTTAAAAAACTTGCAATTTTAAAAGTTGACTTGCCAGATTTCATACAATTTTAAATCCAAAAACATATGTAGTTCTTTTAACATTATCACCCTAATGCAGTGTGTCTGGATACAGGAGAATTATTTAAGCATTAACTTTTATTAAATTTATTAACTTTTTTGTGTCTCCCATCTTGTAGTTTATTGCATTATAAGCACCTGTATTGTGTAACACTCTATGTGAAACTTCATTAAAATAAACCATTGATCATGGAAACCAGAGTGAATATGGATAACCAGATTTTTTTCTGTTTCTACTGGAAATCTTAATCCAGCAAAATTAATGTACCACCACAGAAGGCCTATGTTTGCTCTTCTGCTCTACATTTTCTAACTATATTTATAGTCCATTTGAGAAATGAAGCTAATTAACACAGCCCTTGAGTTTTCCATTCCATCATCAGGATGAACAAAGGATGATGTGTAAAACTATTTGGAATTATGGCCTTTTCAGGAACATTTCTTCTGACTCAGTGTTAGAGGATATGCCAGTGAAAACAGCTGTCAGATGAGACAGAGCTTGGAATCTGCTCCTCAGAGGTTTTACCTGCTTCATCTTATACTATCTTAGTACCCACAAATTTTCACCTCAAGCCATTCAGTGGAAGATTGTTTATGCCATTCCTCTCTTCCAGGAGTACTTGAGAAGGTTGCAGAGGCCAGGCCAGTTATCCTGATCGCAAATAGAGAAAA
Source organism: Oenanthe melanoleuca (assembly GCF_029582105.1). NCBI lineage: Eukaryota > Metazoa > Chordata > Aves > Passeriformes > Muscicapidae > Oenanthe > Oenanthe melanoleuca. The sequence goes on along the minus strand of NC_079335.1, from coordinate 84,670,121 downwards.
TGCCTGTGCATTTCAGAGGAATCTAAATAGGAGCATGTCTGAATCTACAGTACATTGCATCAATGGTGCTGGGTCGAAGCTTTTGGGCCCAGATGTTGCCTTGCATGTAAATAAGAAGTGCTTGCAAAAAAGGGAAAACTTTCATCCTGGAGCTGATCATGTACATAAGCAGTAATTCCAGTCATTCCTGGAAGACTCTGTTGTATCAAAGCCTTCCTTCTGGAGTGCGTCAGACTCACTTTGTTCTTCACTGAGGACAGTTTTTCACAGTATTCAGGTACACATACAGCTGGTAGGGCAGAGGGCTTGGCATCACTTCACTGCAGGCAGCCCAGCCCTAACAAGAAGCTCTTCTAGACCCTGCTAGAAGCAAATTGGTTTGCATTTTCCTTGGTATGTGCTCTCTACCATAATGTTGTCACAACTTTAAACAATGAAAGTGCAGCACTGACGGAAGCTCTGCAATGGCTGTGTGGAGGGTAATGAAGTGTCAGCAGTAAGAAGCAGGAGACGTGCATGAAAATGTTCATCTCTGGCCTCATCTATTGACATGTGGCAGGATTGATGCATGAACATAGTAGATGAAGGACATACCAAGCAGGCAAGAGACAAGCAAATATCTCATCAATAGCTGATATATGTGGCATCTTCATTTGGAACACAGATGAGCAGAATTTACTCAGAAATAGTCCCAGCATTAGGGATGCAAGTAAAAGCAGATAAACTGTAGCAAACTATGCAAATGTTGGTGGTTAAACTTGCTTCAAGTCCAGAAAAGGTAGAAAGACTAGAGAGTGTTACATGCTGTAAAGTATGTTTGTGGTCTTCATGGTTTTCTCTCAAATGGGACATTGACTCTTGACCATTAGAAAATGTCTGTTTTCAGCCTAGCTCATCTTCTGAAACTGCTCTGAGGGTACAATATTGAGGAAAAATAACAGATTTCCAAACCCATTTTACCATCCATCTCATACCTTTTAGTGATGGGGAATAAATAAAAGGGATTCAGTGAAGGTGAACATATTTTTAATACTTTTTATTACAGTGCCACCTCCATTCATATGAATGAAATTTAGCAACAAGATGTGTGTGTATTTGCCTTTATATTTATATAAAATATAATATTTATATAATATATAATATTTAAAGAAGGTATCCTTCAAGAAGGATACACTGAATGGGCTTTTCAAGATCATGAAATAATTCAGTATGGTATCAAGACCATAAATTTCAAGTGATTATCACAAATACAGATTCCAACCTTTTAGGTTTTTAATGTGCTAGGAGCAATTTTGTCTGTATATATGATTTCTTTCCAACTTCTTAATGGAATGATGTAATGTGGATATTTTACAGAAAAATCAGGATATAGAAAAGACCTGCTTTGAATGTTATTGATTTAAAAGTTTCCAGAGTTTGTTTATAGAGATCTGAAGGGATTTTGAATGCAATGCAGTTTTTCAGAGTAAATAAAAGGTACCTCTTAAATGATACTGGCAACTGGCATCACCCATGTATAGGGGCACTCCATGTGACATCTCCATCAGAATGACCAATAATTTTCAAAATGCAAAAAAGTCCTATATGCCAAATACTCAATATCTTAGCAAAATTTAATACAGAACTGAAAGCCTTTTTTGGGGGAAAAAAATTTAAAATAAAGTCTACAAAATCTGGGGCAACTTTGGACTTTCTCCTTTAGTGTAGAAGTAATAGCAATGGGAGAAATAACCTGGGGAGAAAATAGATGTATGGATAGAAAGTAAATTAAGGACATAGTGATGAAAGCATGTCTTCGTGTTTTATATGGTTCTAATGAAAGACAATTGCTAATAAGAAGTGACTGGTTAAATTGTGTCAATGACCAATCCTATTCTGCATGTTCTGCTGAAGCCAGGCACCCTCTGAGGACAGCTGGAGCTCAGCCAGAATGTCATGACTGTGGTCAAGGTCATAGGTCTTCATGCACCAAGCAATACAGTCTTTTTCCTAATCTTTACAAACTCTTTTTTTTTTTTTTTTTCCATGGGGAAACAGACTGGAATATACTCAGACACCGTTAGTATTTTTAATCCTTATCTCCTTTTGATATAAAAATAAAGCTACCAGTTATTTTTTCTTTCATTATTAAGCCCTTGGTTTTTACAAGGATTTCAGAACTTGGCCTAGATTAGAAACAAAAATAGTAAGAGCTCCTTTTCACAAGAAATAAGATTTAAAGGTATTAGGGGGCATATGCCCTCCTTTTTAGCAATCAGCACGGGGAATTATTTTTTTCTGACCCTGGAAAAATCAACTACAGTAGTTCAAAATATGTTTTTATGGTTTATTTTTGTAAATGCTGTTTGTAGTAATATTCCACTAACACACATATACACGAGTCCTTTCACAGCCTTTTCCTGGCTAAAATTTGTCTTGCTATGAATAGTTGGTAGGCAGCCCAGTGCAGGGAGATTGGACTGAATGTTGAGACAGGTGTATTTTTGGCTCAGCCAGCGCCCCAGTATGTAATTGTGGTCTCTGCATCAGTTTTTCCTTCTACCCTAGTTTTTCTGTTCTACTTAAACAAAAGCTTTGAGTTCTAAGGCATGACATCTCACTATGTATTTGTAAGTAACCATATCCAAAACAATGGTTTGTACTTGAATTCTTATGCTCCATTAACATTGAAATAACAGCAGCCTTTCAATGGTTGCCTCTTCAGAGGAGTTGGGCAGCTTTGACATCATGCTTTAATATTAAATTGGGCTTTGTTTGGAGCTGTAGCAGTCAGGAACAAACTATTATGTGTGGGCATGTGAGTGCAGGAACAAATGGAAATGGCTGCATCCAGGACTCTGGAAATCATTATGTTCATGCCATCACAGGCTACTACATTGCACAGTTCTTTCCAGAGTCAGAGCCTCAGTTTTAAAGGCCATTAGACTCTCCAGATTTTGCAAAAACCAAAACCTGGTTATATTTTGGAGGTTCCTGATGGTTGCTACATCCTGAACCAGTGCCATTGCTGAAGGTTCAGTGGCCTCATCACTCTCCAACACTGATGCTGGCCAGTTCCTTTTCATTCCTTGGTGCTGGCAGCAATGTTCTGATGCAAGACTAAATCTCCGTCCTCAGTGAGAGTGTTTTTTGGAAAAGGATGAAGTGCCAGACAATATCAGACTAGGCCCAAGGCTCAACTATTGTAGCACCTGCTCTCTGGTTTTCTGGCATGGAAGTAGTTCTCATCTTGATCTCTAAGTTAGAAAAATTAAATGCTCACACCCGGATTTGTGTGGTTTAATCTGCCTTTCAGAAGAAAAGTGAAATAGTTTTGCATATTTTTATTACTGTTCAGAGAAATTTCCTCTTCATATTCCATGTCTTCTGGGCTTCATTGCATAGGCACATGTCAATCTGAGGTGCATTTTTTATCTTGCAGTTCAACAAAGGCCTTCCTTCTCCTTGCACTGAGACACAGTTAACTCTTCCCAGCCTTTCTTATGAATAGACACTATGTTCCCTAGTCTAATTTTAAAGGTGTAAAGTTATTTCCTCATTAGATGTTTGAATTACCTGAGGCTCGTTTATCATGATCCTCTTTCTTAAATATTCTTTAATGCTGCAATATCCTTTTGAAGTATATAACCATATACCACAGCTGAGATCAGGCATTGCTAGTGATTTATGTAATGACATTCCATTATTTCCCACATTAACTGTCCATTCCAATCTCTAATTCACCCTGCTTGGGTTTGCCAAGCAAAATGGTAATATTGATCATTGCTTTTCTAGCAATCGTCTGCATCTTTTTTGTGTCTCACATAGTCATTATTAAAGGCAGCAAACGAAGCCTAATGAGTTTCAGAAAGCCTGGTTTGTAAGTTGCAGTACTTTCTTTGTGCAGGCATGAAGAGTTGGCTTGTCCACAGACTCAGTTTAGATGCACAAGACTAGATCATTTGCAAAAAAAATTTCCTTCAGACAAGCTTGACAAGTGACCTATGAAAACACTTTTCATGACCAAATTGCTATGCCTTCCCCATTGGTATTCCTTAGAAACTATATATTTATTTTTTTTAACATGGCCAATCATGTAAATATGTTCTCTTTGCTTCTTTTCCTGCACTCCCATTTTACAATGTAGCAAATTCACAAGTAAATAAAGTAATCCCAGCTAGAATTGCTACTAGTGTCTGCTCATTCGTTCCTAGACTTTAATGGCCATTTCCTTACCTTACCTGGACATGAGGAAAGCTGTGCAAATTGCCTCCAGTTGATGAAATGCAGCAAAAACAGGAAAGACCAACAGAAAGACTAGTTTACCACTAGGCTGGAAAAGACAGCTACCTTAGTTTTGTATTGAAAAAATGTATATGCCTATAATCCACAAAAATAGACTATCTAACCTGCTCTGGAACTTCCCAAAAATGTTCTCACACCAAGCATCCATATGTGAAGGATTCTGGTTGCTTCATATTTGAATTCCTGAGCTTACACTTTGGTCTTCTGGGACAACTGGGAACAAGCTCAAGAGCCTGGCATTTTCTCCTTCTTCCCACATCCAGATAAAAAGCAACTGGGTCTCCAGTCTTGCCCTGGAGACTCTTAGCTGTTCTGTACGTACGAAAAAGTGAGTTCCAAAAAACAAACTGATAGAAATAAACTATTTTGCCAACCATGCACAAGAGTTTTGTGCACAGTCAGCTGTGTGATGTGGGTGCATGCCTTCCTACAGAAACGTGAGCTTGAGAGTTGTAGACCTAGCTGTTAAAAAGGAAGAATAAAACAAGAAAGGCTTTTCAGACCTCACAGTTTTTTTCGTAATCATAATGTGGTTGGCTTCTCTGGAGAAACAGTACTATTTGCCTCTTTCTCCTCAATGGTTAAAACTACATTTCTTGGGAAAGACTAATAAAATGAACAATAGAACCCTGGAGCCTGCAGAGCTTGGGTCCAGTTCGTACAAAGAGAAAACAAAAAAAAACCCCAAAAAAGGCTGACTTCTTAAATTTTGCCACAACAACATCATGCCTAGAACCACAGGAGGAGGTCCACACATAGCTTAGCCATTAATTACAATTTTTGCATCCTTTTGGTTGTATTTTTTGATGACAAGAGCAACTAGAGAAAATCAGAACAGAAAGCTGGGGATCATTCTGAGTAACTTCTTGCTTTCCCTGTCTCGTCTCGGGGAGTGGCAGCCCCTGGACTTATTTCTGCAATTTCCGGAACATTTTCCATGAAGTGCTGACTTGCAGTCTGTATCACTTAGAGCAATATTCAGCATCACAAAGGATCAGATCCCATAGCAGAATCCAGCCAATCTGGACTTACAACTTGTCAGCAGTAATCCACTGTGAGCAAGGTGACAGAGTACCAAAGATCAGCATGGCTGGATGGTTGGCACATGTGTCCCACATTTTTGGGGGCGCATGTATGACTGTGTATTACATTAATATGCTCTGACTTAGTCTTACAGTAAAGAACTATCAGCCTCCTTCAATAAATTCATTTTGGTTGAGTGCTCACCGATTATCTGTAGGAGTGCAAATACAGCTGTTTGTTGGACATGAGACTCTTTGTATTGTCAAATACATTATTAGCTAATTTATAGCAGGAGAATCTTTACCTCCAGTATGTGATGCACCTCATTCAAACCTATTTTGCACCTATTCTTGCTTGCTCTGGGTAATGGGTAGTACTGTGTGTGAGCTAGAAAGAACTGCTCAACTTTCATAAACATAATGAGCTTCCAAGAGTGGCAATTCAAAAAAGAAATATGCATAAATTAATTTCTAATTTCTTACTGGTAAATTCAATGTATTTCATGTTGATTAACAAAGACACAATGCCCATGAAATCCTAAAAAATCATTTTTTCCCCTATCATGTTTCAGAAGATAAATTTGCTTTTATACTTATTGTTAGAAACAGCTCAAAAATGAGACATGACAGTCCTAGAAATCCTAAAGAACCAAATATTAATGTCTCCAAAGGGATTTGATCTCAGTTTCATATTCAGCATTTTTTCTTACTGGTTTATTTGGAGCATATAAAAGTATTAATTTATTGCTGCATTTAATATGGAGTGTGGTGAGTAGCTGGATTTTGAACCAACTTGTCATTGCTGAAAATGTCAGGGCCACTTCTTCAAAACTCATTGAAATTTTTAGTTAAACAATGACAGATATATATATAGCAAACAAGCAGTCAAAGAAAAGTACACCTTATGTCAATGAAATGGTGCATAACATCACCTTCCTGTGGGGATAGAAATTACCACTATTAAAGAAACCACTCCAATTTTTCAGGTTTAAGTCAAAGATGTGCGAGAAGCCATATCTTTCCTTTTCCACCTAGAGGCCACAGGATATAGGAACATGCTCCAGTCTCATAGGTAGGGAAAGATTCAGATCAGAAGGAGGGAGGCCAGGAAGAAGCAATGAGAATTGCAAGGAACTCAGAGCACATGGGATGTAAGGAAACACTGGTGATCTGCCAGTGATGGTCAAAAGTGACTGCTAAGGAAAACTAAGCAGGGGAAAAATAATGAGAGTCTGGCTACTTATAAAGGAGTGAAAAACATCTTCTCATGTCCACTAAAGGAAAAATTTATTTCAAGTAAGAGAGATTTAGGTTTAGATTTCAGGTAAAAGATTTCTAGTGATATAAGCAATGAAACCAGAATACATTGCCAAGAGAAACTGTTAAATTTCACATGTCAGTCAAGATTTTTAAAATTCATTGAAAAGATGCTTTCATGTTTGACTAGTTATTCCCATCGCAAAGGTGGAAGGACCAACCAGATGTTCTGAAACACAGGATCCTACTATGAAGTCTATTTTCTATGCTTCTGTTATAGCTATTTTTTGTATGGTCTGGGAGTAAATTAATCATCTTTAGATCTGAAGTCTTACTTTTTTCACATTTTCCTGCTTCCTTTTTAATTTTTTCTTTTCTGTTTTTTCCTTCTAGATCCATTGAAAAGTGAATGTTTTTTGTCTCACTGCTAGACTAAGCCTCTTCCACACTAAGCATCTTCCTCTTTCTGTAATCTTTCTTCCACATCTGTGCAAATCTACTCTATTTCTTGTGTGTTTCCAGACTATATCCCTGCAAAGTTATACTAAACTATTGTTTGATTATGCATTGGAATCACCTAGTTTTCAATGACAGAAATAATCCTGTTCCTGCAGAAAATATTGAGATTTGTTCCCAGCTTCTGATCCTTAAGTTAGCAGGAGCAAACTTTTTATTATATGCAGCTTTGGTCACATGAACTCAGCAGTTAAAAAGGATTTTCAGTCACTGAACTGCTGTGAATTTTTTTAAGAACCAGGCCTATACAAAAGCTTGAAGTGACTTGCTGTTCTTCCAAAAGACCTCAGAAGTTTTGTTACACATTTCAGCAGCAGTAGGACTACTTCATTGTACTGGGAAAAGATTATTTACCCTCCTTTTTTTTTTTTTACTTTGCATGACAGTTCTCATAGAATACTAAATAATGCCAGCAGGATTTAAAATTGAATTCAGAATTATTTTAATTACCTTAAATGTTTTACTTTTTTTTCAAACTAAATGCATAAATAGGATCTGCTCAAACATGCCTAGCAGGAGGCATTTAAATGCCTCATGCAGATAGGCTGTTCCCTGCTTCCTTGTTTGGTTTGGTTTTCCCTTTCTTGTTTAAAAAAATCCAGTAGTGAATGAATGAAACATAATTATGCAAATATGATAAATCCAGTTGACAGGCAGGATGCAGGCAATGCTAAAGCAAAACTGGTAAGCTGAGGGCAAAGTCTACATTTCATTATTTATTAGGGGCCAGATATGAAAAGGCATTTGAGCACCCAGAGAGACAGCCAGCCAGTAATATTTACAAAAACACCTCAGCGAAGAAGGTGCATTATTCCTGTGCAGTTTTACTGGTGGCAATGTGGGCAAATTAGTGGGGGAAATTAGTAAGCAGTGGCCCTCCAAATTAATCTATTTTATGAGTCAGCAATCTTATATGTTTCTCTGAATGCAAATCCCAAGTGCAAAACAAGTGTCATGCATGCATCTACACTCTCAGTTTTTTAAATTACTGTATGCTATATGTAAGAAAAGAACATTTTGTGCAGTATATAGAAACTCTACTAGTGACAGTTTTACCAGTTCATATTGAAATGCTGCAGGAAATTATAGATCATGAGCTGTAATTTCAGTGGTAAACCCAAAAGTTGTTTCCAAGTCTCTGCAAAGGTGTGTCATAAATCTGGTCAAAGAGAACATGACAAAGAACTTACATAGTTAGCATTTTTCTCCTGTAAGAACTGGAGAAAAACTGAAACAAAAAAATTTTTAAATGACACTGTTGTTTCTATGTGCTATGAAAGACATTGCTTCTGACACATTTACTTATGGATGCTGACCCTTGTAAAGGAATAAGGATACAAACCTTCATATGTTGAGGTAGATTGGCCATTATGAACGAATGGAAGATTCCAAACAAAATAAACTCTAAAATTTGTCAGTTTTAGCAGTTTACTATAAAACTCACATGACAAATTTGTGTTGGGTCCAATCTATTGATCAGTCACATTGCTGACTTGGACAATGAATTATGGAGTACACATAAAACTGGCAGATGGCATCTTTCTAGGAGGGATTCCAAGCACTTGGGAGGACAAGACTAGTGCTCAGAGTGATCCTAAAAATGTTACTGAAATACTCTAAAACAAACAATATGAAATTCTAAGGATTGCTTATTGGGAAGGCAGAAAACCAACAGAAAATATGAAATGGCTGAACAGAAAAATATCTGTCAGCAATGATGAAATAAAACATCTTAATATGTTTGAACATTATATGGAGTAAAAAGACCAGTGTCACTGTAGAGTGTGCTGGGTGGCATGCCATAAGATAGAGATGGATGTCTTTATTCTGTCCTGTGCAGCAGGATCAGGACTCCAGCTAAAATATGTGGTCATGTTTTGAGCATGGCATTTTAAGAAAAAATGCAGACTAACTAGAGTGCAGACTAAGAGCATAAACACTGCTAAGGAGTTCAAAAATGTGACAGGAAGTTGAAAGAAATGGATTTGTTTGTTTTTAAAAAGTGAGGAGCAATTCAGTAATCACTGAATATGTAAAAAGATTCTGTAATGAGCACAAACATCAGTTACTCTCCATGTTCACCCAATGCAAAAAAGAAATCACTGCCTTAATTTTTCAAAAGCGAGAAAAAGGTTAGATTAGATTAAATTAGATATTTAAAAAAAAACCCTTTACATCTGCAAAGGCTTTTAAGGATTGAAAGAGGCTGCCTAGGGAGCTTTTTTATTTCATAATTGAAGACCTCTGTGAACAGATTAGACAAAAATCAGATGGTCTGAGAATATTTGACAGTCTCTTAAAGCAGGGAGAGCTGAGTTTTAAGGATAATTTCCATTCCTGCATTTCTATGATGCTACTGCTAAAACCCCTAGAAAATAATATTCTTAAATTACCCAAAATCCATATTTACTTTCTCAAGTAACTCACATTTATAGAAAAGATTCAATGCAATCAGAAATTCATATTGATCGTGTCAATTGCAAATAGTCCCTTTGGTATTTGCATTTCAGTGTGAAAAGCTTCCTACAAACAAACCAACAAACAAAAATCTTGATAAACTCTTTTTACTTGCCTCAGAAAGTGCAGTGAGAGTTTATATCACTTTGAAATAAAAGGTGTGATTTGTATTGGTTACAAGAGGGAATACTTTTTTCAGGATTGAGGTTTGTTATGTTTCTTCTTGGAGAAGTGCACTTGGATTATCGGCAAAAAAATTGCAAGTCAAATTTAGTAGGACTGGGTACCTATTAAGCTCATAAAACATGGTGTGCACATCAATTGTATGTTTATTTTAAATATGATGATATTACAGGTGTAATGCCATAATTTTTTTATTTGTTATTTTTTGGAATGTAGATTTTTCAGAGGTATTTCTAAAGGTATTAGGTATAGCCTTATTACTGAAGTGTTATATCTTCTTAAACTCATGCAGGGGAGTAGCATTTTTAGCTAATAAAATTCTTAAACTTGCGCTCTTTGTGATTGCTAGTGCCAAAAACCCTGCTAAGAAAGTAGCCTTATCTGAACCTATCATGACAGACAGATTGAAAAGATTAGCATGTCTGTAATCTACATGCAAGTAATTTGATTTTAAAGCAGTAGGACTTGCAGAAGGAAACTTTTCCCAGGTGCCAATGTGCTTTAACTAGATGCTAGCAAGTAACACTGTAAATATTACAATTACACACGTTTCAAAGAGAGTCAAATAGCCTTTCCCTTTAACCCTCTGCCAAATTTAGTTCTTCCTAAAATTAAAGAGTGACTGTTCTTCAGACATTGAAGTGATCTGCCACATAGATACCAATATACAGTCAGTAACAACAGCACCATGCAGATGCATGGCAAAAAAATACAGCAGCCTACTCAAAATTTGGTTTTATGTTTATGACTTTCTAAGATCAAGAGCTGCATCTTCCTCCTGTCTCACTGTCTTTCCCTTCCCATACCTGCTGCATTCAGATCACTTTTACAGTAATGATGTTCTCATTGTGAGCATGTGCTCGAGACCTTACTCATACCTTATAGGCTAATGATTGGCTTTACCTCACTGTACATGAAGGTGTCAGTAGGTATTAATAATACTGTGAAAGAGATAACAGTATTTCCATAAATTGACCTTCTTGATGATGACTTCACCCCATTTTCTTCAGTTCAGTTTAATGACTTGAAGAGTGTTCGGTGATGAAACCATTCCCAAGCATAAATTATTCACTATAGGAAAAAAGTTCCATTTTGCAATTTTCCATCAGTGGCTGAACCTCTGCAGGTGAATTGTCTGCAGAGGCAGAACAATTCTCCTGACCCTCATAAACTTATTTGCACCCTTTTAAAACAAGATAGCAATAAAAAAATTGAATAAGGAGAAAAAAAATTTCTTCAAAATTAATGTTGACCCATCCATTTGTGCTCTTAATATGTGTATATATATACATATATATACATATGCATATACATATACATATAGCTTATAGAAGAAAAAAAAATTTAAAATACATTTATTCTAGATCATTAACAAGGAACTTCATTTAAAAGATACAAATAAGAAAGATCAAAGAGCTGGACTAGAACCAACATGACCATAAATATTTTAAATGCTTGACGTTACATACTAGACACAAATAAACAGAGAAGCAAATTATAGCTAGTATTTCTAAAGATAAAAATATTTACCATCAGCGTGTTAATATTTGCATATTCAGTACTAGCTTTTTAGCTATGTTTCTGAAATTATGATTTTTCTATTATCTCTATTGCTTATTATATCACACTGCCACATTCACCTGGAATTTGATGCAGAGAAGAAATCTCTGCTTTTCTGCAGTGGGAGTTTTTCCAGGTGGGATGTACAGTATCTGCTGTCCTTCCCTGGTGTTTTTCCTGATCTGTTTCCGTGACATCTTGCATCTGCTGGAGGTGGTGGGGCAGAGGGAGCCCGCTGCTGGACTGCAGTGTCTGCTACTGTCTGGGAGAAATGTGCTCAGAGATGAGTCGTAAATTCTCAGCTAGATCATAAGAATGGGCACCCTACAGGGAAGCCTGTTTGGAGTTCCAGAATGTCTGCTTTCTGATTTATATAGATTTTATTTTTTTTTTTAATACACATCACAGCCCTAACTGACTGAAAGTGTGAACTTTTGGGGTACAAGGTCTGTTAAAGCTTATACACTGTCATGAATGGAAACTCCTCTTGAATTTATGCTGTGCATAAAGTCAGAGAGCAGAGATTTTGTTCCATCAGCACAATTTGGACATATGATAATAGGCCTGTAGAGGATGGAAATTTTGCAGAGATTTTTGTAAATTACTTTCCCACTTAGGCACATTAAAACACCAAAACATTTCCTTTCCTTTTACAATATATCCTTTCAAAGATATTCCTTTCCCTGATGCTGCTGGGACAATAATTTTAAGCCACAAATCAGAAGGTAGGATATGAGGAAATAAAAGGAAAGGTGTTGTATACATGCATCATAATCTTCTGATATTCAAGGGAATATAATTTTATATTAGGAACTACCTGGCTGTTCCAAGAGGTGCCAAATTATGAACATCTAAATCAAACCTGGTAGACCATCATATTTTAGCAATTTGATGGATTTTCTCTTGCCTTTTACCCTTATTACTGTGTAACCGCACAGAAGTTGTAATTCCTGAAAAGTCCCAGAATGGTAAATGCAGTTCAGATCTGGGCACTTGCTGGTTTCTCCACTTTGAAAGGTAATTGAATGGGAACAAGTACAAGTGCAATTGAATATGTAGGCTAGAGGCACTAAGTTGCAGCCTCAAAGAGGTCATGCAGAAATGAATTTTTAAAAAGGACTATAAAATTGCATCTAAGATAGATGGGGTGCAAAAGCAATATTTAAATGAAATTGTTATGGATATAAGTCACTTGCCAGGCATTCTAACTATTTCCAACATAAAATATGTTTTCACTTCATATATAAAACATTGTTATTATTCACATCCTGTGTCATGTTAACATATTAAAACTTAAATGTTTAATGCATATATTAAAATTTTGTGTCATCATTAACACCGCTGATGAATACCCTTTAACAAAAATAATGGAAAAGATATGTCAAGGCAGATAATTTTTACAATTAGAATAAAAATATGTAACCTAAAGTGTGATAAGATAGAACCGTTTAATTCAAAGTTTCACAATCCCCTCTCCTTGCTCATGGGAATCCAACTGCCATTTGTTTTCCTATTAAATGACATTTCAAATACTTTATTATAAACATAAATCACATCTCCTTTTGAGAAGGCAAATGACAAACTAAATTTGAGGTCTGACTTGCATTTCTATGCTCTACCCAGGACTAAATAGATGAGCAGTTGCTATATAGATTGTATTTGATGGATAAACAAAGAGAGGCAGTAGGTTATGGAAAACATGTCACTTGGAACTGACATCTGCTCTCATAATTCGTGAGTGTCTTACCCTGCCGTGTCACCTCTGCAGACATCAGTTCTCCATCCTGGTTCATAACATCCAGGGAAAGAGATTTACTTTTTTTTTTTAAGGCAAGCTGCCTCCTGTAAAATACATACCTTTCCCTAATGGGGGATGTTCTCTTCTGTGTGGTCAGGTAGCCAGGGAGAAATGCCCTCAGTACTGGGGATAAGGTGTGCAGAACAACAGGCAGTTGCACGGGATCAGGAGGGTGTTGGCAGGGATTTGGGATCAGAGGAAGCGTGCTCAGGCTGCCCTTTGTGGGGATGCCATGGGATGGGTCAGAAAACTCCAGCCAGCAAGGTGCCACCAGCATGGTCCCAGCTTCATGGTCACTGGATGTGTTTAAATGGAACCTTCCAGACAATTTTTTTACTATCAGCAATGATTTCCTTCCCTGACATGCAGGAGGTGTTGGTGCTGGCAATCCATCAACACTTCTCCAATGGACCCACACAGAAGGAGTGCATGCATGAGTGCCATTGAGGCAAAACCTCTGTTTGACCAGCAGGGTGATACATCTGGGCTAGATATTTTAATATAGAGACATGGTTAGGTTTATCTGCACCAAATTTAGAGACACACACTGAATTCACCTGAATTAATGAAACAAGGATTCACTAGTTAAGGCTTTACAAGTGGAGAAAGGAGTAAACTATCTTAATAAAATTGCTGAAAACTACAAGGTGCAACATACTAGAGTGGAAATCCCTAACGTTTACATCACAGCATTTCTAATGCTTACAGTTTTATTACCATTTTTATAAAGATCAGGTGTTTGGACAATTTTTTTTCCTAAAAACACATGCTTAAAATCAAGTGGTTAAAACATTATCTCGACTTTCATTTAAATATGGTGCATTTATTGATCATACAGCTGTAGAGAAAAATTTAAGGATTTGGCCCTTCAGGGTCCACAATCATAAAGGCAAGCAAATAAAACTTGAAGCATTTTTTTTTTTCCTTTGTTAAACTTCTGGGGTTTTAATTGACTCCAATATTCAGTGACCCAACTCAAGATTTCTAAAAGCTGGACACTGGCAATATTGATGCTCTTGTTGTGCAGAACATATAGTCAGCACATATTTGGAATTACCTCCATAATTCACTCATGAGCTATACATTCAACCCAAATATATACTGAAAAACTCCTTTACCATGTCATTCATTTTTATTTGGGTGATGTGTATTTATAATGTGTAATGAAGAAACACAAGCCGCTCTCATACTGTAGAATGCTTTTTATTTTCTCCTGTTATTGTGGGTGAGAAAATTAGTTTAGCCTGATTATTAGCCAAATTAATTGTAATGGGGAAGAGAGTGTCCCACTAGAACACCAAGAATAAACTTAATTTCACTCTCTTTGTGATGCAAAGCAGTAAATGAGTTCAGATATTTGCTTTCTACCTAGTATTTCTCTGTCTTCCACTAGCACAAAATTATTTAGGAATAGTTGTTTAATGATATTTTTTTCAGATAGGCAGATTAACCACATTTATTTTTACAGAGAAAGAGCAAGAGATCTTTAAAGCTCTGCAGATCTTAAAAAATTCCTGTGCATAACTATCACTTTTAAAAACTCATCTCTTAATATATATTAATCTTTCCTCTGTCACTTAATGGCCTTTTTCAGTTGGATCTTTCTTAGAAAATTAAAGTATTTTAATTTTTTGGGGGTTTTTTTTGGGGTTTTTTTTTAGGTTTTAGGAGCATCAGAAATATTAAATTTGTCCTTTTTTAGTTTGGCTCAAAAATAGATTTTTAAAGTTAGCTAATGTGATGCTGATATTCATGATCCCTTAAAAAAATCTACAGGAACAATTAATCATAAAATATGTAGGGTTTTTCTCATCTTTTCTAGGATCAGTTAATTTAATGTTAATCAATCTGAATTTAAAAAAAAAAAAAACAAACCAAACAAAAAACAAAAAAACAAAAACCAGCATTATTCTATTGATCAGAGCCTGAAAGAAGTATTGATGGAAGAACTGAAAGAACTCCATGACATAGAAAATGATCCACCAATAAGCAAGAAAAGAGGAATATTCAGTTCTAATAACTAATGATAAAAATGCCAGGAAATTTTTGAAACACCCTGACATGTAGCAGAACACATCAGATTCAGGTGAATCTGATAAACACAAGCAATAAGAATTACAAGAATTGTAACTTTTTAAACTGTTTAACATGTCATTTTCTGACAATGAAATCATTAAAGGAAAATAAAAGGGGTTACTTTCTATAAAAAACTTCTACATCTTTAATTATCCATTTTTAATCACTTAGGCATAAATCAACAGTCTTAAAAAAGAAAATTTTCAGAAAATGTATCCTTAGCCTTTGAAATACAAGGATTACCACTAAAACAAATTCCCTGGAATTAAGTTAAATTGAAATTGTCTTTTACCCTGTAATTTGTCTAAAAAGGCTCATCTGAAATAGAATGTAAATGTCAAAAAAGAAAATAATAACATCTGAGAAGTTATGGCAGACCAAATAGCATTCCTATAAAAATAAATGCAGAAATTTTGATTATAATTTCCCTCTAAGTAGCATATATTTTAGAAATAAAAAAAAATTAATTAAAATGCTAAATTAAAAAAACAAACAAACAAAAAACCAACCAACCAACCAACCAACCAAAAAACAAAAAACAAAAACAAAAAAAAAACCAAACCAAAAAAAAAAAACCAAAAAACAAACAAACAAACAAACAAAAAACAAAACAAAACAAAAAAAAAACAAAATATGAAAGAGCTCATAATCATGATATCGTCATCATGAAATTGGAGGGAGCATATCAGGAATAAAGTTAACTGTTACACAATTTCCCATGCTCATGCCTATTTAGGAAAAAAACCCAAAACCCAAAAAACTGTTATTTGAAATATCATACATGTACATCATAGATCAGTGAATAAAACTGCATATGCATGAAGGTGTAGTACAATTTCATAATGTTTTGTCCTGAGATGTTAATAAGTAGCTTTAAAAAGAAATTGGGCAACATTTGACTATAAATATTTTCTGGAGCATTTATATACTGCAGGAAAAAATATTCTTAAAGGCTTTTCAAAGGATCATAAGGGAGCTCACCATATTTTATTGAACTCAGTTATGCACTCCCTTATAGATTATGTTGGAAAATCCCAGTGTACATGATAATACAAATCAAAAGAGCTGCTGTTTTATCCATTGCACTGCAAACAGAGACCTACTGCAGTCAGTGCTGACTACCAGAGTTGTCAGATTAACACACTGGGGCAATTGAGCAAGGGAGGGGATTTCCTCTTCTCAGTGTGCAACTTGATAGTGCTTCACAAATCACTGCTCCATATCTGTTTTCTGCTGTTGAATCTAAAACCTGCTTTCTGTATTCCTCTGTATGTATCTTCACAGAACCAGATACACATAAATCATCACTTTACAAATCTTAGCTTCTTAAATACAGCTGTGCATACCTGGCCTGGTGACAGCAGCCCTGAGCACCTGGCAGCTCACACTGCTGCCAGCAGCAGCAGCTGAATTATTGACACAGCTCTGGAGCCAGCTCAGGCACCAACATGGGCACAACACCATGCTCTGGTGATGACACCATTAGCACAAAATATCCTGGATTACCTGAAATAAGATTTAAGCATTCTTACTTTCCAAAACAGGAGAGTTACACACAAACAGGGCACTAGAAATTATCTGTGCCACTTCAAATCTCCGAAACATGCCTAGGAATTGCTCAGGGTGGCATTGGCTGGTGGAGCCAGCAAGTCCAAAGCAACGGAAGAGCCCAAATTAACAATTCAGTAGCACAAAGGGTCAGTGTCCAATCCTAAGCCTAATTCCCTGACAGGTTTCAGTACAGCAGCATGTCTGGCTACAGAAACCACATTTACTTTTCCATCAATAAAGTATTAGAGACAAATCTTTTCTTCAGCAGCCACAGGAAACTAAAAACCAAGAAAAGCATTCAGATAAGATGAAAAATTGTGTTTCAGTGTTTAATGGTAACAGACACACAGAGTACCATGAATATTTTTTCCAGTCTCAGTGTATTTCACTCACACTTTAGATAGTCCAGTATTTCTGTGGTAAATCTCAAACCAAACTTCACAGTTTAGTCTCAGAATAACTGAGTGTTTAATTAAAAGCTGCGACTTATAGACAAGTTTTTTCCTATATTAATATTTAGTTAGCTAGTGTGCTGGAAATTAGCATTTACTGATGGAAGGGTAACACCTAGTTCTAAATGCCATCAAAATAGAAAGTAAAGCAGGAAAACACACACAGCAGTGTTTCTGATGAAATGAAAAACATGATGTGTAGTGATTTTAACTAGCTACCAGGTATCAAGGCCAGCAGACTGAGTTGCTCTAAATACTCATAAACAGGGATGAGGAAAGAGCCTTTTCACCCTCCTGAAGCTTTCTTTACCAGTCTTCTCACACCAGGCGTGGTGTGACTGTTGTTTTGAAAGGCTGAGGTCAAATACTCTGTTTCAGAGTTCAGGTTGTTTTCCCCCTTTCCTGACGAGCAGCCACTGTCTGTTATTTCCTGCAGTGCACGTGTCAAGCCCATCTCAGTGGGGCTGGCTCTCCTCTCCAGAAGGATTTCCCAGAGAAAGGTAGGCTGACCACCCTTGTGATGATAGCTGCCATTTCCACTACTTGCAGTGAGGAAATTCACCTTGACTCAGGGAAGGAGGCCCCCTCCTGATTTCCACAGACAGGGATTGCAGTAGTAAGCAATAAATGAATGGGGGAAGCAGAAGACATTCTGGAGTGCCAAGGGGAAGGTACTTTGAGAGTGGCTGAAGAGGATTGAAGGGATGGGTCTGAAAGGACTGTGAGAAAAGGGTGCATGAACATGAAACATGGGGGAAGGGTGTCAGAAACCATGTAAATGTAGGCTAAAAAAGAGTGTGTGGTCTCTAGGCAGAATACAGGATGCAATCTGTACATAGAAAATTATTACTTAGCAGTGCTAAGTGTCTAAAAACAATTGCACTGCAAAACCTCTGATGAACATGAGGTGCTAATGTAAATAAATTGCTAGTATGTACATATATATGTATTCATTCTTTAAAATATACTTATCATTGCAATATCAGTAGGTAATACATATACACTATTTAGTAAATATCTACATAGATAGATAGATAGATAGATAGATAGATAGATAGATAGATAGATAGATAGATAGAATGATTTTCAGGGTTTCAGCAGTACAAGGTGTTTCAGCACACAGTGGAGCTGATACACGCTTCCTCCATTGCACACTGAACAAGCACAAGAGAAACTTCACTCTTTTAAAGAGACAGAACACAAAAACAATTTAAACAATTTTAAAATAATGGAGCAAAAGTGAGATTAAGAAAGTATGTCTGTCTCTAAAACAAAGAAAATAAGACCACTAACATAAAAAGTTACCTAGTCTGGGGACCAGGCAGTCGTTTCATCCTGCAGTACAACTGGAGGTATTAGCAGCTTTTTTCACATGCAGTAGTGTGAATTGTCCAGATGCCTCAAAATGTAAAATACAACACAGTGCTGTAGCCATTTTCCTTGTGTCCATAAGCCTTTTATCCAGTTGTCTACCTGTGTATAGGGATATAACCACATACAACATACAAACACATATAATAGCTTGCTTAATGCCTGCTGAGCTTAAACACACACATATTTACAAGGTATTTATTGAGGGAGCTACTGTCTCTTGATCTCCTTTTGCATTTTAATAAAATCAGCCTTTCTGAAGAAGTTAGTTATGTAGAGCCTCTCTGAATCTCATAAATCTCACCCATCTTACTCCAATAAAAAACTGTAATACAATTTGCTGTTAGATTGCTCCGACCAGGAAGACCTGGAGAATGTTCCCCCACCCACCATCATTTCGATTCATCTTCATTTCCCTCTGCTAGGCAGTGTGCCTCTGTAAGTGGGGGTGCTGGGTGAAGTGCCCTGCTGTGACGTGAGACGTCGGGTTCTGTCAGTCACATCAACTGATGTGATGTGACGGAGCCTAACGGGATGGGACAATGCCCTGCTGAATGTCTGCTGTGTCACTGCAGTGTTCAGGGGCTGGTTTCTCTGAGAGGGAATGCTGTGAAGGAAGCTGATGGAGCTAAATGATTTTGTATATTAAAATGCAATAAGGTGTTTGCTGCATATGCAGTCTCAAGTAGCATATTTGGCATGTTTTTGTTTTTCTATTTGTTTGCAATGGCAAACAAATGATACCCAGTTGTGAATTTTTGCATAAGTTTTCTGTCCATTTTGTAAAATTCTGACTGGGGTCTATCTGAGGGCAGGACTGGCATGCCACCTCTTGGGGTGCTGCTCTTCTTGGGACAAATGCTGTTTATGGGACACCCATCCACTACTCCCTGATGGGTGCCACAGTGCAAATTTGAAGGTCTCCTCCTGCAGCCCCTCCACATTCAGAGCCAACAGCCACTGCTTTTGCTAGCAGCTTTTTCACACCAATTCTACCCTGTGCCCCTGATCCTCAGCAATAAAACATCTTGAGGCAGCTTGTCCTAGTGGCAGTTCCTCTAAGAATGCAAACTAGTATCTGAAAAAGCACTATAAAGTTTACTCAGATCTTAAAAATATTTGCAGAATACTTCCAAGGAAATAAACCCAGTAATCACCCATTAAGACATCACACTTAGCAGAAATGTTGACTTTTAAGGATATGGCTTTCTCTACACTTTTGGCAGTGACAGCCCTCAGATCTCTGTATCTTGTTCCTATTAGCAGTCCTTCCACATGAGACATAGGAGCTGGTGAAGCCCATAAAAGAAAGCAAGTCAGTCCTGTCCTCATCATCTGCCAGTAACACAGCTCCTAGTGAAACTGGATGGGTAATGAGAGTAAATTGTCTCTTTCTCAAGTCAGCTCCAGGTGAGAGTTCTAGCAATAATTTTTTTGTATCTTTTGGCTAAGTGCTCCACTCTGAAATTTTGACCATCCCAACAACGCATTATCACTAGTTTCACTGCAGTGATCTTAAACAATTGCTCTGGCACTAAGCAGCTATTTCATTTTATGATAAAGCAATTTTACCACAATTTTTCAAAATGGCTTTACATGGGTCACCTCAATCACAGAGAAATTGCTGATAGCTTTTTACTACAAACCCTCTCAGTTTCTGTACATATTGGTTGTGGTAGAAATGCACCCCTGTTTACTATTCTCATTGTGGAGTAGTCCAATAAATAGCAGTGTTGCCAGTACAGGGAAAGCCCTTTGAGTCAGATACTAATATGGAAGAAACATCTTGTGTCAGAATCCACAGGAATGTGCAAGAAAGATAGTGTATATATATCTTCTGGCACAATTTCTTAGGAACATGTCAGCCAGTTGCTACTATACAAAAACTTATTTTAAAAAACATCCAAACTAACAAATAAACCCTGACTTAATTAAACATATCAATTTTTATGTAGCTAAACAATCAATTTATGCTCCCACTCCATTTAAGAGTCTCCTGAATATTGTATGTTCCATTGCTGAATCTTCTTTGTTTTTATTTTACATTGGAAATTAGTGGCTTAGAGAAAGGTGGACCAAGCATGTCAAAAGGGAAAAATAAGCCAAAAAGCTTGCTTTTAGGGAAAGCATCATTGGGATTGTTATTAATATAAAATGTGTTGTCTTGGTAGAAAACAGAAAAAGAGCTGGGTGGAGGAGAACACAGAGAGAGTGAGAGAGAGAGCAAACCTGAGAACCAGAACTTCAAAGGGACTTGGAAAGTATTCATTTCAATGAGCAGAATTCACAAAGACAAGGTCCACATACAAAAAACAGAGGAATCTGTGTGTCTCAACAGTCCCAACACTGAGATAAGTGGCAGAGGGGTTATCAAAATGAGCTCATGCCAAATGCTGCTGCATGGGGCACATGAACAACACCTTCCTCCACTGCCATACAGAGCTGCCAATCCCCAGCATTGAGTCAAGCAGGTTTTTAAAACTCTTACTTAAGCCAAGATACGGTTTCTTCTACTTAGAACTATAAATCAGTCTCTCAAATGTAGATGACTGTCTCATTCCTCATGATGGGAAGATGAGCTGGCAGAAATATCATTCCTTCTGGGAAGTAAGTTCAGGCACTTTCAAACTGGGTGCATGGCTCAGGTTTCCCAGTCATGTGCAAGGACTCCAACCTACTAATCAACTCCCATTTTCCAAAAGGCAGACTTTCCTTTCTGGCTGCACCACACCCCTTGCCCCCAGGCCTTCACACCATGACTCTGACAGTGACTGTGCTCTGGGGTAATGACAGTGCTGCTGGGTGCACTCCTACCTCCCCAGGCCCATCACTTCTGAGGCTCAGCTGGAGGAATGGTAAGGCTGCAAAGCCCTACAGGGCTTTGGCTCCATGGTGATCTGTCCAACTAAGATAAGGGCAACACTGCAAGCATGTGGTAACATCACTTCAAGGCTATAAATAAGCTTTGTGGTGTAAACAGAGGCTCCTGGTAGGCTCTCCTACCCTTAATAGTTAAGCAATGTAATTGTTATTTATTTTTTTATAGTTCCCTTTGATTTAACTGCCTATATGCTCCCTAGGGTGCATTTTAATTACCAAACTACTACTTTGGGTCCTGGCTAAGTACTTCCACATAAAAGTGAGTCTTGAAATTCAGGAAAAGGTGAGTTCCTCATTGCTGGACAATGGCCCACAGTTTAAAATCCAGGATTTGCAAGGTAATTCTCATTCATGGCATAAGTGGAGACATTTGGTGGAAAAGAGGTTAAGAAGGTGACATCTACCTATTTTCTCCTTACCATTAATGTGCACAGATGGGTGTGGTGGCCATGTTCCAGCACATGGGGCCCTGTGTCCCACCTGTATTTCTGCAACAGCTGCTGGAGACATCAAAGCTTGCAGGCTGGAATTTCCAGGAATTGGCTGTTGGCTGCCAGCACTGCTCCTCTGGGATTTGGGACTGGTAGATGCTGACATCACAGCTGTGTGCTCTAGTGCTCCAGCACTGGGTGGGGAGATGGCAATCCTGTATGAAGAATGTCATCAGAGCATCATCAGTCTGATTCCAGAGGAGAAAGAAAATTTCTGTTGTGGACATGGTCTCTGACAGGGTGAAATGAAATCACAGCCATCTGCAATGACTGAAAAAGCTTTGGGAGTTGTCCAGGAGGAGGGTCACTGGAGGGAATGGCTGTGCAATGGCAAGGAGATGACTTACATGATCTAATAGGCATTCTCCACCTCCAGTATTTATATCTCCATGATTATTGGTAAGGAATGACGTAGAGGAAGGCACAGCAGTTGATGGATTAGGATGCTACTTAATTTTCATTATGAGTCTCTTCAGATGGAAAATGAGACCTTTTAACCTTCTAGCAAGCTCCCTGCTAGAATCTGCATTGTGGATTCTGGAAAAAAAATGAGGCTGTTTAGACACTTAAGGATGCTCATTCACCCTTTGTGCAAGTGGCTGTTAAATGGTGCTGTTATATCGAATATTTGGCACTTGGATTCTGCTTGTGCAGAGACAGCAGCAGTCCCCATGGGAGAGGCAGTGCTGCAGAGAGCAGTAAAGATGCTTCTGTCAGGGTATCTTGGCTAGGCTTTGTTCATTGCAGGATGGCAATTATAAACATAGACTTAGGGGCAAACAAGAAAATGAAAGGGCCAGTTACTTTTGCAAGAGAAAAGAAGATTCTGTAGCTTGATTAATCTTAAGGCCATCTCAGATAAAATTATTTCTTCCTTTCTATGAATCTTTCTAAGACACTTGATTCTTCGTTACACACAGTGTAACAAACTCAGGTCTTGCTGTGATACCCATTCATTTTGTGTAGCTTTTCCCTGCCTCTTTCTGTTTGCAACTCCTCCTTCAATTTCAATCTTGAAGAAATATCATGTAATAATAGAATAAAACTTTATTTAATCTTTCTGTCTGCATATAGGCCCCAAAAGCTTGAAGGAACATCAGAAAATATTATTTTGTCTGGGACTTTTAACAGGCAAAAGAAAAAGTACAGCAATTGTATTTGAAGTGTGGATGTTGTACATAAAATAATTACATCTCGGGCTTTTCCTTTTGGGGAAAAGAAATACCAGTATAAAAGTAGTTTCCATGGGGTGAGATTTTCAAAAGTGTCAAGCATACACAATTGGGACCAGATTTCTAGAAGGCTTTAGCTCTGGCATAGAAATAAGTGACCAGATGTCCAAACACTAGATTATGAGCATTTATAAAAATCTGGCCTGTATTTAAGAGCATAAATGGGAGCTGAGCTATTTGGAAATATCTCACCTCCATGCTGGGTGTTGAAAAAAAAGTCATGGTCTGAGCCTGTTTTGGTGGGGGCACTGTTTTTTGTTTTGGGTTTTTTTTTTGGTCTTGTTTGTTTAGAGATTTTTTTCTGTTGTTTTTAAAAGAGAACTGGTCTTGCATGTCATTAAGTTGTTTACTGGTTTTGTGGAGCTTTTTGCTTCTAAGCACATATTTCAGTTCGTCCATCCAAACAGTCCAGTTGCCTTTAAGCAATATTGATGTACTTAAAACTAAGTATGTCCTTTGTTGGGCTGGAGATTGAATTTGTTTTTTTCAAACACTTCCCTGTTTAGCTGTGAAATGTACACTGTCTTTACCAACAGGCCACATGTGTGGAGGAGGTGTGACTGAATGGGGGCCAGCCACAGTAAAGCAAAGCTTATCTCAGTGTCTGTGGCTGTGTAACCCTGCAAGTGTCTTGGCAATAAGCTCTGAATACTGCAGTTGAACCATAAATAAACATGAGAAAGATTTTCTTTAGGTAAAGTATTGACAACATGTCTTCTGGAGCTGTGCAGTGAGAGTCGAGTAGGCAAGAAATGTGCTGGAGCAAGTCCAGAGAAAAGCAATGGAGCTGGTGAAGGGTCTAGGGAGTAAGTCCTATGAGGAGCAGCTGAGGGAGATGTGTTAGCCTGAAGAAGATGAGATTTAGAAACGTCTTTATCACTCTCTACAACTACCTGAAAGGAGGTTGTAACCAGGTGGGGGTCAGCTTCTTCTCCCAGGTAAGAAGTGACAGGATAAGAGGAAATGGCTTCTAGTTGTGCCCAAAGAAATCCAAACTGGACATCAGGAAGACTTTTTTCATTGAAAGAGTGGTTAAGCATTGGCACAGACTGACCAGGGAGCTGGTGGAGTCACCAGTCCCTGGAGGGGTTCAGGAAGCAGCTGAACATGGCACTCAGTGATGTGATCTAGTTTACAAGGCGGTGATTCGTCAAAGGTTGGACTCGATGATCTTGGAGGCCTTTTCAAACCTAGATGATATTGTGATTCTGTGAAAATGGACCTATACCAAAAGAAAAAGGATACTTGTATTACCCTCCTCCTCAAAAAAAAAAAAAAAAAAAGTACCTAAGCTGTAAACTCTTTTCAGAGAGTTGTTCTAATGAACAGTAAAAATGGGCACCCTCCATTCCCTATAAAGCCCAAGTGTTGGTTAGACCATTGAAGGGTAAGGTAATGTATCTTCTATTTCTTTTACAGGAATATATATCTACTTTAGGTATCAATTCAGCTTTGGAGAATAATTTAGTCATACTTGTAAATGGCATTCCAACAAAAAAGGTCATCAGATTTGACAGCACTGGATTGACTTATGGAAAACTAAGGCTGTCTTTCTGGGGTTAGAAATGTTAACTCTTTTCAAGCAGCTGCTGATGCCAGGAATCTGCAACAAATTTCCATGAAGATAGGAGGAGACAGGAACACAGAACTGCCTACACAATAAGCAGTTCTTTCATAATATCCCAGCAAAGCTTACTTACTTTGAATATTGCATCCTATCTATAAGCCTAAAACTCTTATCAGATATTGAAAAGGCATGGACAGCAGCTCTTGTACAGGGTTGAATGGATTGCAGGTCAGGCAATCTCAAGGTTGGCTGATGGATGAGATAAACACCTCTCATCACTATGCTGGATCAATCCTTACTTAAGTGCTAGATTTATGACTGCTTCTCCCATCCATTTTCAGATTCTGTCATTGTTTCTGCTTTGGCTCAGGGCCAAATTAAGTTGTTCTACTATAAGTCAATGTTTAGAGCCCCAGGTCCTGGAGTAGAAAGTGATTTCACAACCTCTGCTCTCAATTAAAAGAAAATACAATTTTTGTGAATCAGTGTTTGTCAGTGTATAGCACGTACTGCCTTCCCATGTCCACTCTCTGTTCTCAGGGCTTTCAAAAAATGGGTCACTGCAACATATAGCCCTGACTGGAATATTTTCTGGAGATGACATGACCTGATTCTTAATTTCTAATTCTTCTGATCCAAACTTTTGGGAACAAAAAGAATAAAGGGACAGGATGAGCATTTCTGCCACAGGCATCCAATTTTGCTTCACAGCTGAAGCCACCACATCTCACAGCCCCCATGTTTTTTTGGAAGTGTTGCAGTGTTTTCCTTCCACAGAAAACCTGAAATTTCATGAGCTGATGAGACTCCAATCCTGGAAATGCCACCCAGGCATGGGTGTGGCCAAGCTGTGACAGAGGTCAGCACTTTCCAACATCTCCAGGTCTGCCAATCTCAGAGCTAGAGAAACCCACAGGGAACAATTTTTCATCTTCTACATAAGCCTCTTTTGGGAGCAGGTTTTTTTTGAGTTTTTTTTTTTTCCAGAAGAAAGTTGCTAAGCGTTTCCATACGACAGCTTCATTTTCTGTCCAGCAGCAGCACTGTGCAGGCAGACTGCTGTGTCAGGCAGCTACCATAAACACGTGTCTTGGAGCCCCACCAAGTCTTTTTCCCATAGAGATTTTGTTCAGTTCTTCTGGAGGTACTGAACAGCACAGTAGCTCTTGCCAAAATACTTCCTTGTACATTTATTTAGCGTGTATGAAATAGCTATTCCTCTAGCATGATCCACTCCTATTCACCTGCCTAATCTTTTTTTTTCTTTTAGAAATATAATGTCAGTAGGGAATTAAAAAGGCAAAAATTGTTGTTTAACCTGTCTGTAGAGACACCAAGAAATAGAAAGCTTTTGCAAAACTAACCCAGCCCAGCACTGTCAGCTGGACTAAGCATCATAAAGGTATTCAGAATGAATGTCTGTCAGTAAATGGGCCCACAAAACATCTATGCACACTTTTTTAACCTTGTGTGCCACAGAAGTTGTATCCCTGCAGACCTTCTGTGGCCTGGTAAGTAAAAGCTCAGGTGCAGCAGCACGACTCCTCACTCGTGTATCCACATCCACTGATCTTCCTCTGGTTAGGCAGGCAACTGTGACTGCAAACTCTCAGACAGGAGCTGAACCTTGTAATCCCACAGCAGACATTTAGAGTGGGAGGTGCAGCCTTCTCTGCCTGTCTTACTCAAATTCTTGCACAAAACCTTTACTGAGGAAGAAGTGGAGCACAATCGTAAGTTCCGAATTCAATAGAATTTCTAAATCCAGAGCAAAGGAGTTCTGCTCTCATCCTAAGAGCCTGGTAATCTTCACTGAGCAAAAATCCCTGAAAGGGCTGTGAATAGTATCACAGCTGAAAATTTTCCAGTGATATTAGTTTTCCATCTGAAAACAGATTCACTGTATGAAAACATATTGAAAGACAATGATACAATATATCAAGGCAATAATGCAAAAAGGTATGATTAACTCTCATCAACAAGAAGTAATTTGATCAAGCCAAATAATTACCTGAAATTAAATTTACTAGATACTTTAAACAGCCATTTTAATTTATTTAAGATTTATCTTTCAATCAGTGTCCAATTCTAAGCTGAAATAAAATTTCAAAAGATTTGTCTCTTGCATGGAATTTGAAGACTAAATTCTCAGTACTAAGAATTACTGATGGAAATAAAGATTTTTATTGTGATGTGTAGCTGTGCAGTGCTGGGGCCTGCCAGAAACTAATAGAAATTAAACACTTAAATACTGTCATAGAGAAGGGACTCACTTCCTTCTGTGATTTAATCTGCCATTGACTTGAATAGTATCTTTAAAGGATTGAATATATAAATAATGATCATGTAACACACTTAATAAGCAGTCACTTGCTGACTGCAGTCTATACAGTTACTTCTAGCTGGAATGCTGGTCCTGAATATTTGAATTCCCTCTTTTGCCTTTCACCTCCTTCTTCTCTGCCAAGCTGCAATTTCCATACTGGGTTATATCAACAGTGGTGGGAATAATGTTTCTAACTGCATCTCCACTTCTATTAAAAACAAACGTTTCCACATAAGCCTGCTAATGTAAGGCATGGTATTACTTACATTTTTTCCCTGTTAATGATGAAAACAAATGAGTAAGATTTATCTCTTTGACAAGTCATGTGGGTGTGAATCTTTAATTAGCATATAACAGGTTTAGACTTCAAGTCCCCATAGGCGTGGGAATCACTTAAAGAAGAAAATCCCACTTAGTAAATCTTTGGCTTAGGAAGCCAAGAATGTTATTTTAAGAGATACCTGTAAAGATGAAGATTGCAATCTTTGTGCATGTCAAGGTAAAAAAGCAAGCTATTTCATCTCCCAGAAACTCGGTGACCATACTTTGATGACAAGCCAGATGGCAGCTGTTCCCCTAGCCCCGTGCCAAGAAAGATGATTGGAGCTGCAATTTACCTTCCGTGGTGAAGCTCAGTGCTGGAGCATACCACAGCTGTGGATTTGGCTGCTGCCAGTAGGTGTGTGCACAGTTGGTTTCCTCCCAATTTGGATTCATCAGGTAAGAGGCTGTATCAGTACCCAGCAATTATGAAATTGGCATGCGTTGGATTGTTTACTCACAGTAATATTCCTACTGGACTTTATTAAAACACCATCTGTTGTCAGTACAGACAAAGAATCAAACCAGAAATATCCACGGAGAGAGAGTGTGCATGTGCACGTGTGTGAGTGTATGTTCAGCTGTGTTTCAGGATCAGGTCATATTTCATATTCTTTTTTCTTCTTTCCTCTTCCTTTACAGGTAGCCTTTCATATAATGCCTACAGTCCTGATGATTTTTTCCCCTCTTCTAATTCCATCTAGAAAAAGAAAATTAGAGTGGAAAAAAATTAAAACTGGTCAAAGGGAAGTTATACCTCTGTGAGTAATGCTGGAGTGGAAATAAACGAGTCTTTGAATATGGATGGAACAACATTAGCTTTACTACAAATTAAGGCTGAAATGGTTGAAGAAAAAGTCATCTGACTGAATGATATTCAGTTAGAACAAATTTCTGAGTTAATGTGTAGTATATGGGGTGAGTAATAAAGGATATCTGCCAATAATAATATCTTTAGGGCTCGAGAAAAAGAAGGGACTAGCTTTTAAAATCAGCTGTTAGCTCTTGATTGCTTTTTTTTCTTTAATCTTTCAGATGGGGATCAGATATTCTTAATACACAGCTGGTCTTCACAAATGGCCGAGAATATTTTTTGTATACACCTACATATAATTCCAGGTGAAATTAATTAGTTGGAATTCTTCATCAGGTAGCACACTAATAAAATATGATGCAAGTAATTAAAAATGCAAATACAGGGAAGAGAGCAGTAAAACTTAGATATGTCATTTCAGTCCTACAAAAAGGCATCTGTCATTTTAGCTCTTTAGTGCATGCAATGACACATACACGTACACAAAAACACCCTTTAAAAATAAAAATGTAAACAAGTCCCAGTTCACATCATAAGATTAAAGCTGTAATAAAGGGAGAGAACACAAGCCAAGAACATCCCCTGGGAGAAGGAGGAAAGTGTGTTAAAATGCTTGGGTTGTTTATGAACTAAGTGTTTGGAGATCTCTCAGTGCTGAATGAAGGAGTTGGGGTATTTTAGAGGACCCACAGGAGGTTATTTACTACTATGGGGAGTCACTAAAGCCTCTTTTGCTCACTATACCCAGCCACCAGAAAGAAAATATTAGTCCTAATATAAGTGCCTGCAATCTACCACCTGTGGTGGGATTGTGCATAGTTGAGAGGGAGGAGATCTGCCCCAAATATGAGCCCATCCTTGTTGCATTATTTAATTTCATCCTCATGTGGGCCAAAGTTCATCCCTAAGTTATAACCACAAAGCCACTGCAGAAGTTTGACTCTGGGCAGGGTAGAGCATACCTTCCACATCTAAGGTATCATTCTCTCCCTTTGTTTTCATCATCATCATCATCATCATCATCATCATCATCATCATCATCATCATCATCATCACTGCTCCTCTACCTGTGTGCTTAAGTCTTGTAGCCTACTCTGCCAAGCCTAAACTGGATGCACTGCATTAAACCAGCAATATCTCCAGCAATAATGTCCCCAAAATCTAGGCCCTTGTTTTTTGAAACTCACAGAGGACTAATCTCCTCAAGTTTATACCGATGTTCCTCAAAAAGTACTTTGCTTTTTTGCTTCAGTTTTATGTATCTATTTATTCTCCTGGTAGGAGTATTGTAACATTTTGCCTTGATTTATATCCTATGTAGAAACTCCTTTTATTTTTATCAACTTCATAGTAATAATCTCAGTAGCTTGACACTGGAAGAGGTTGCCTAGAGAAGTTTTGGATGCTCCATTCATGGAAGTGTTGAAGGCCAGGTTGGATAGGTCTTCGTGCAACCTGATTTAGTGGAAAGTGTCCCTGCCTGTGGCAGGGGGGATGGAGCTAGATGTTCATAGAATCAGAGATGAGAATCACAGGCTGAGTTGGAAGGGACTCAGAAGGATCACTGAAGTCCAGCTCCTGACCCTGCACAGGAACCCCCAAGAATCACATAATGTGCCTGAGAGTGTTACCCAAATATGCTGGACACCAACAGATCATGCACTGGTGGAGTTTGCACTCCTGAGGAATATGTGCCAGGTAAAGAGTAAAGTTAGGCCCCTAAACTTTAGGATAGAAGACTTCCAGCTCTTCTGGAAGATAGTCAGCATAATCCTCTGCAAGTCTACCCTTAGGGACAAGGAAGAGGACAGAGCTGGCAGATCTTTAAGGAATTCTTTCATAGATCGCAAAAGCTGGCAATTCCCAGGGGTAAGAAGTCAGGCAAAGAAGGCAAGAGACCAGCAGCATGGCTGAGTAGGGATCTGCTGGTGAAATTACAGGGAAAGAAGTAAATGCATAGACAGCTTAAGCTAGGACAAGTGACCTGGGGAGAGTATAGAAATGAGATACAGTTGTGCAGGGATGGGGTGAGGAAGGCCAAAGCAAAGCTGGAATTGAACCTGGCAAGGGGTGCAAAGAATAGTAGGAAGGGCAGAAAATGAAGGTCAAAGAATGTGCACCCCACCTGATAAGCAGTGCTGAAACTCTGATAGCAATGAATGAGGAGAAGGCTGAAGTACTCAACACCTTTATTCCCCAGTCTTCACTGACAACCTCTCTTCCCACACCTCTCAAGTGGACAAACAGCAGGATGGGGACTGGAGGAGCAAAGTCCCTCCCACTGCAAGTGAAGATCAGGTTCACGACCACCTAACATCCTCAAGTATCAGGTCTATGGGACCTGATGAGATCCATCCCAGAGACCCGTGGGAACTGCCTGACATAGTTCCCATGCCGCTTTCCATGATGTTTGAAAAGTCATGGCAGTCACAAAATCACAGGATCACTCTGGTTGGAAGAGAACTTCAAGATCATCAAGTCCAACCCATGCCCTAACACCTCAACTAGACCATGACACTGAGTGTCACATCCAGTCTTTTTTTAAGCATATCCACCACCTCACCGGGCAGACAATTCCAGCACTTTCAGGTGAAGTCCCAGATGACTGGAAAAGGGAAAACATTGCACCTTATTTTAAAAAGGGTAGAAAGGAAGACACTGGCAACTACTGACCTGTCAGTCTCACCTCTGTGCCTGGGAAGATCATGGAACAAATCCTCCTAAGAAGCTATGTTAAGGCACATGGAGGACAGGGAAGGGATTCAGGACAGCCAGCATGGCTTCACCAAGGCCAAGTCCTGTCTGATCAACCTTGTGGCCTTCTGTCATTGGGTGACTACATCAGAGGACAAGGCAAGGCTACAGATATCATTTATGTAGACTTCTCTACAGCCTGTGACACAGTTCCCCACAGCATCCTTCCCCCTAAATTGGAGAGAGATGGATTTGACGAGTGGACTGCTAGGAGGTAAAGAAGGTGATTGGATGGTCACGTCCAGAGGGCAGAGGTCAATGGCTTAGTCCCAAAGGACTTTGGTGACAAGTGGAGTTCCTCAGGGGTCCATACTTGAGCCAGTGTTATTTCATATCTTCATTAATTATGTAGATGCCTGGTGGCACCAAGCTGAGCAGTGTGGAAAAGCAGGATTCATATTTGTCCCCAACTCCTGGCCCTTCTCAGCCTCAGACCTTCAAGGTTTATGTGCTTAGAAAAAGGAGGTATTAGGGTCAGTACTGCAGCAGTTAGACTAGGTAGACTCCCACATTTCACTACATCATGAAATATGAAATGTCTTTAAGCTACATAGGTTGAATTTTTTAGAGGAAATACAGTGCTCGCAATCTGGTTTCAAATGACTAATTTTTCCTGAATGTTAATATTTGAAATCTGGATTTTAATATTTAATAACCTTCATTTGCTCTGATAATGCTGATAAGGAGAAACAAAACTTCCCAGTCATGCCAAGCTTTCTGAAGAAGGGGGAAGTTTCCATAGCAAAAGTACATTTTTATTCTGTGTACATACTCAGCCTCCAAGTCTCTTCTATGGGGGTGGTGGGCAGGGAAGAGAGGGGAAAAAAAAGTAAACACATGAAATGGAGCTGCCAACTGTTCCAAAACAGAAAGATTTTATGGCCCACAGGTCCATTAGAAATTCAACAGAAGCAACTAATTACAAGAACCAAACAACTCTCCTCCCCAAAGTGCAGCACGCAGAAGTGACCTGTTAGGAAGATTGATGCCAAATATGTTTGCCAGCAGCAGGGCCAGGGTTTGCTCCACACTGGCACACAGGCTGCCTCCTGCCCTACCTGTGCATCAACACTTCCAGAACAGTCTGCCATGCTGTGCACTGCAAACACGCTGAGGCTGTGCAGCATCTGTGCCAGCGCTTCTGCATCTGTATAAATCATTTCTCAGCTCTTGCTGGGACAACAAGGAAGAAAATGTTGGCATATAAATGTAAATCACTGTATGTCCTATGCAATAGAATAATAATTGTGTTGATTTACCAGCCATGCACTGTTCCCAGGGACGGATGGGAAACATTGGCAAAGAAAGCTCTGTACTTCCAGCAAAAGAGCAGATTTGCTGAGCTATATAAAAGTGGTTGGAATAATCAGATGCTTCTGTCTAGGAAACTTGTTTCCTGTTATGCTGAGCATGACCTCATGGCTGGTTGAAATGTAATTACTTCACCTCTAGTCATGTTAAAAATAAAAGTGTCCAGAGATGTTATTAAGTCAGTTACATAGTGAGCACATATGGGCAATTTTTTTCCCCTCCTGTGTGGGGTTGTGGATACCTCTGAAGTCACTGGCTGAATACATTACCTGTGCATTTAATCTCAGTTGAGGTCAATTTTAAAAGTTTCACTGGAACCAAGGTTTTACCCACCAAATCTAGAATCACTTTTTGACCATAACTGTGAAGCCTATAACAGACTTTGCAGGGTTTTGTATATTTTTTTCTCTCAAATTTTTATTTTTGACAAGCTCACTATCATGTTTAGTATCTCACCACCTACAAATGTGTTATGAAAAGAAGATAGCAATTCTAGCATACAGTGAGAGCATCAACCTAGAGCTACACCAATGGGATGAAACGCCCACTAGTCAATTCATGCTTTCTCATTAGCTTCCAGCAAGATTACTTTGTTTAATTTTCCATACCACATTGACCACAATAAACTATGTAAAGCAATTTTACAAATGTTTCGGGATTTTTTGGGAGACTGACAGACTGCTTTTCTTGCTGACAGTTACATGATGCTAACAATTCCTATCAAGATATACGATGACATTTCATAATTTGCTCTCAAAATTCCCTGTGTTCTGCACCTGTACTTTTTGAACAACCACTCAAACACACATATCTATTACATTTCATCACATTATCTGTTCCAGTTGTACTGCTGAAGCTGAAAAGCTTTTTTTATCACACTGTGCACCAAGGGCTGAATTCACACCTCAAAGCACAAGCAGAAATGTATGAAAAATTATGTGATATTAAATTTTGTTCTAAGGCATCTAGACCTAAGTTTGAAAAATATACTTATATGTACCACCTCTGAAATAGCACTTAGTATTCCAAATCAGTATGTACTGTTTGTTTGAATACCTTAAAAGTATTTTTTTCTGGTTTAACCTATATGTATATGAGAGATAGTTTTGCAGATTTTCTTAGGTTCCAGTATTTTTTTTCATGTATACAGATCTGTTATTGTGAAAGATCCAGACACTTCATAATTTTTGAGTGTGTGCATGGCTGAAGGTAGTAATGTTCCAGATCAAAATTAAAATTATACGAAAATCGTAAGACTTTTATCAAAGAAAAGCTGTGATAGCAGGTGTTATGCTTGGTAACAAATTTTCCATCATTATTTATACAGAATAGTGTACATAACGTGCTACTTTATTCTCATATACTTCATTCATATATATTCATATATACTTCATACATTATACAGTATTATTATATACAATTATCATATAGCATTTCATGATCGATCAGTATCTTACTATGAAGAAAATCACTAAAGGCCAAAAAAGCAAAGCAAAAAGGAAACAAATCCAAATATCACAGTCTATTTTTACAATGAAAATAGTGCCAGAGTACCTCTAATGTATAGCACCCTTATTCTAATGCTTCAAGTGAACTATACCACATAGTAAATTGCACAGCATTCAGGGTATCCAAAATGATAAAAAGATCATGTAATATTTCAAGAAGTTAAATCTTAGACTTACCAATACATCTCAGACCTAAAAATATGATTCTTAGTTGACATAAATTCCTTGAATTCCCATCAAATAATTTAAGCAAATTATATAAGATGCATTTCAGGATGGGACAAGTCCTCTTCTGGCAGTGCTGGCTTTCTCTTCAGGAAAACCAAACACCTTGTTTGGGCTAGAAATTAAGGTCAACCAACTTAACTTTAGACAAGCAGCTAGGACACAGGAAGAATGCATTTGGAGGCAAAAAATAAAGAGCTCTACAGACCTTATCTAACAAGGTTAAGTAGAAATGCAGCCAAGCTCTAAAAATAAAAGCTGGTTTTTGGTTTGGTTTTTTTTTTTTTTTTGAGAACCTGCTAAAGGCAGAGAAACTCTATACAGGTTGGGCTTTGCAGGTCCATTTGCCCAAGCTGAACAGAATGGATAAAAAAGGCATGCCAAATGCTCATGTTCTTGACCTCAGTCTATGCCAAATAATTAGTTAAGCACAGCTGAAGAAATGGAAGCTGGTGGTATGGGTCTTCACTCTTACCACATCAAAGAAACTTGGCTGACTAGCACCAGTCTCAACCCACCTTTTCTCAAAGGAAAATGCCTTTCCTACTTTTCCTGCAGTTCTACTGTTGATGAGTATGTCCTGCTATCCACCACTGGATAAAGAGGCTTTCCATACTTGCAGCACCACAGCTCTAATCCAGGCTTCACACTCTGTTTTCTAATAGGAAATAAAACCAAGAAAACAAAACCATTTGGCAGATGTTTGGAAGCTCTGACAAGCAGATTTAGAGCCAATGCTCAGACATTTTTGGATCTCATGTGGTCATACATCTCCTTAGTAAGAAAGACACAACTGCACACATTCTGTGCCACAGATGTAATGCTGCCTATCATCTAATGTTCTACCTCCAAAAGACAACAGAAGAATGGAAATGAAATTAAGAGCCACAGGTTTTCCTACCAAATCAAACTCACCAGCATATCAAAGAGATTTCCATTGACAATGCAGCTGTCAATGAATTTCCAGCTCTTTTCTCAATACCTTATGCCTCAGTACTTAATGTCTGACTTGAAATCAAGCTGGTGAGGAAACATATGCAGAAGTTAAAGCAAAACAATGTCTAGATAAGGCCATATGGTTAAATTAATTCTCATATCCACACAAATAGACCAAACCTTGTAAATACTCAATAAGATAATTCTCATAAATGCCATTTTAAAAAGGAGACATTGCTATTTATTGTTGTTATTCTGTCTATTTTAAAAAATTGTGGGATACACTCAGACAAAAAGGTGCTAGGAGACACATAAAAAGAGAGAAGGAGAGAGGGAGAGAGGAAAAAATACTGCATTTTTGGAAATGAGAGTCACTTTATTGAAGAAATAAAGATTTCCTATATAAATGAAAATACTTATCACTGCAGTTTGCATAAAAGCTCTGCCTTACGGAATCTGAATAAGAAATATTTCACTAACTTCTGTGTTTTCCTTGCTTTATTTTTCTTTATCAATTATTTATTCTTCTGCTCTGATAGAAACAGAGAAAAAAAAAAAAAACACAAAAGACAGGGAGTCAGGCAGCTAGGAAGTATAAGCTAAGAAATAAAACTCTTCTTTAAAAAAAAACCAAAACAAAAAAACCAAAAAAAAACCAAAAAAAAAACCAAAAAAAAAAACCAAAAAAAACCAAACAAAAAAAAAAACCCAAACCAAAACAAATCATTCAAAATACCAGAATGATCCCATCCACTATCTTTTTCACATTCACAGCCATTACAAATGGATTTGCTTCTGTTGGTGAAGCTTTGCTTTCTGCTGGGATATTTTAGAAGACCAAACTGAACTCTGGTATTCATACTTCCTACAATTCTCCATGGCATTCAGGTACATGTGCTTGGTTATCTTGTCTCCCACCTCTATAGGCATAATGCCAGTAGACACTACTATAATATGCCAAAACCAAAATGCATAGATTCATATTTATTTTAGTGTTTAGATTTTTGCTTTTATTTGAATACAGAGAAATGACACTAGATCAAGATGGCTTTGGGCTTTAAAAAATGTTTATCACACCATTTTTACTTTTCTTGATCCTCTCTTCTTGATCCCCTGTTTTGCTCATTTATATTTTGCCTGAGGCACTAAGTTCAGCAGTGAGGATGTTTCCAGTTTTTATGGAAAGACAGGACTCCAGGTCCTGTTCTGCTTTTCTACCTTGTAAATATTTAGACAATTATTGTAAAAAAATGTGTCTATATGTAGGTACTGCATGTTCATTCATTGATTACCTGCAAAAGCCTAGAAACTCATGAAGATACAATGGAAAAACGACATTACTTGATGTTTTCTCTTCAGTGTCTTCAATTTTAATGAAAAGTCTTTTAATGCAAAGTAAATCCTGATCAGCAATGGAAAAATTCTGCTTCAGAGACTATTTATTCTGCTTCTGCTACCCAACCATCAGTCTTCTGAAGTACAGCTGAGTTTAACAGTGCTACAGATATTTTCTCTGAGGACAAAAAAGCATCCTGAAGAGAAGCAAACAGCTGTGCTACATTGCTGCTTTGCACCAAACAGGCACCTAAGTTCACCACTTCTGGTGTATAAGTAGCATTTTTCTGTGCTGTGTGGGTGCAGCCTAGTCACCAGGAAGCAGATATTCACCAGCAATTAAACTGACATAAGTCCATGGTCATTGGTCAGAGACATGGCAAGGCTCCTCAGATCCTGGTGTCTAACAATAGGCCCTTTTGCCTTGAATAATTACAAATCTTATATGGCTGACACATCTTAATTCATGAGATCCTGGTGTGTATAATTGGATAGAAGTATGAACTTGATTACACTAGTGAACTTGCTTTCCAGAGGGGGAAAAAAAGTGATAACAGGCTTCATTGTCATCAAAGGGTAAAGAAATGTGACAATCTGGGAACCAGTTTTAGGACCCCATCTGCTAAACCAGAGAGAAATCAAGATTTTACAGTTCTATAAATATTTTAGTGTATGCCATCATTTATGAACTCTGGCAGCTATCATAAAATCTCTCTGACTTTTGTTACAACTGCATATAAGGCCAGAAAATTGCATCTCATGGTAAACCATAAAAACCTAAGTAAAAGCACCATTCCTTTCAGTATATTCTAAAAATATACAACCTCCCTGTCAGTACATGGCAGGGTTGTTACCATCCCAAGATGCCTGTTTCTTTCTCATTTTTTTTTTATCTGATCTTACCCTGGTCTTTTCAAACCCTTTTGTATTTCAGTATCCTTTTATGTTCCATAAATAACAGCCATCACAGTACAACAGCTGAAATAGCTTTTACTTTGTCACAACGTACTGTAAGCAAGAGACACCAGGGTGATGCTAATGCCCTGGATACAGGAAGAATTTATGCCAACCTCCTCTCTAATTGTTCCTGAAATGATTTTCATTCAGGGGTGAGTTCCTTTAGAGCCCTGAAATAGAGCTAGCCTCAGAGCAGGTTTTGATGCTTTAATCACCCCAGTAGAAAACCTCCATAAAAGAAAGGATATAAATAAAAATTATCCTGAGATTAACAATGCTCCTTCTAAACTTAAACTCCCAGTCTGGCCCTGTGTTACAAAGTGTCTCTGAAAGACACAGAGATGGTGAATCATCAAGTTTTTGATTGCAGAGGCTATTCTGACATGATAGGTAGCATCTGCACAGCTTGGATTATAGGACAGTATTGTCTAAAATAACCTGTCAGCCTGAATAATACTAATTTATATTTTACGTCTACAAAGTTTCTAGAATGCATTTAGTTGAACAGATTGGGAGAGTGGAGGGGGGAGGCTCTGTGTGTGTTTGTGTGTGTGTGTGTGGCCAAACAAGGGAAGAGACAATCACTCTATTAAAAATAAATACAGAAGTCAATGGGTTGTCAAAGACCCTTAATTCAGGAAAGATATTTACCAGTTTTAAGACTTAATTTCAGATGTCTAGACAGCATGAGACATGAAATCTCTGTCATCTCATTTGCAGAGGCAGAGCAGAAAGCTGAATGTTGAAGTGACTGCACTTGCAACGATTTCCAAAATAAATGCACAAATCAGTTTTCTAACATATTCATTACACACCTGAGCTGGGCATGTGTCTTTGCAGAGGCAACTGGTTAAAACACTGCATATGTTGCTTCTCCTTTCTCGTACAACAAGACTTCTGTAGCTCTCAGTATTACTGTGTCTTAGGATGTGCATTTTTAAAACAAAATATATGCTTAATCTTTCATAACAAATTCAGAGTTGTCTCACTTATGTACAGATGCATGTATATGGACATATATGTACTAATATATGCACATTATGGCCTGTACAAATCTATATATATAAAATATATTTTTGGACAGTATGGTAACGATCAGGCTGAATACTTCTTGTGTCATAGCTCTCACAACAGCCCAAAACTCTCATCTACTGAAAGAGAAAGAGGTAAAATTTAAATGAAGGGCTTAATGGAACAACCAAAGTGTAAATAAGTAAACACTTTATCTGTAAATCAGCAAGGTCTAATATATTCCATCCTGTGGGATCAGTATCCACCTTCTTTTTAGCAAATTACTCTAGACTGCATACCAATTTCAGGGGTAGAGTTAATTTTCTTCACACTGGCCAACATGGGAGTATGTCCTGGATTTGTGCTGAACACAGGGTTGGTAATATAGAGATATTTTTGTTATTGCTGAGCAGGGCTTGCACACAGACAAGGACTTTTCTGCTTTTTGTACTGCCAAACTGGCGAGGGATTTGGGGGTACATGGGAGGGTGGGAGGAGACAGAACCAGGCCAGGTGACCCCAGCTGACCAAGGGGTATTCCAGACCATATGGCATCGTGCTCAGTATATAAAGCTGAGGGGAAGAAGGAAGAAGGAGGAATGTTTGGAGTGATGGCATTTGTCTTCCCAGGTACATGTTACTTGTGAAGGGGCCCTGCTCTCCTGAATATGGCTGAACACCTGCCTGCCCATGGGATGAATTCCTTGCTTTGCTCTGTCTGTGTCCATGGCTTTTGATTTTCCTGTTAAACTATCTTTATGTCAACCCACAAGTTTTCCTGTTTTACCCTTCCAATTCTCTCTCAGATCCCACTGGTGTGGGAATAAATGTGTGAGTGAGTGGGACTTGGTTCTTGGCTGGGATTAAACCATGACAAGTGTGCAGGAGAAACACTGGTAATAAATCCTAATGGTGATCCAAAAATACATATATGAAAATATACATATGAAAATTATAAACAGCTTAACTTAATACTTTCAAGTTTTTGTATATGCTGTTTAAGATACAACACTCACTTCCCTAAATGAAAAAAATTCTTACAAAAATTAAAATTAAAAAATCAATCAATTAATATTTCTGTTGTTGGCAACTCCAACCTTTAAAATTAAGATCCCTTTTCCCCAGATCATACAGGTTATAACTCAAAGGAAGATGCATTCTTCATGTCCCGTGGCTGGCTGGTGTTAGATCACAAGTCCTTCATCATCATTCTATGCAGAAAGCCTACACAGTGTGCTCAGACTGCTCTTGTGGTTAAGATGAGAAGGTCTCCTTGCTCATCTGCTAATGTAAGTGGGACTTCCAAGGAGGTAGCAGGACAATTATTCAAGCTTGACCTCACAACATCCTTTGTTGTCCCTTCTAGCTTCAACTTCTTTCATCACCATCAGATCCTGCACTACATTGTAAGCAGTGGCATCATCATTTGCCTGTAAAGCCAACCCTGTAGTCAACTGTCAAGAAACAAAGAGCAAAAGCAAGCTTCCAAATGTACTTCATTTCAGAACAATAAAAAAACCAACCAAACAAAAAACAAACAAACAAACCAAACCAAACCAAAACAAACAAAAAAAACATCACAAAGAATCAATAAGCAAGTACCAAACTTTCAGGGGAAATTAGTGAAAATGGTGTATTTCTACACTTCATCTGAAAAGCAACCAAGAGCATGTTTAGTTGTGGAGTCCTACTTTCACAAGATTCCAACTCCTTTTCCCTGCTGCAATGTCACACCTCTGTGGAAGCTATATGGAAACTCCTTTAAAGAAGATAAGAAACAGGAGCTCAGGTACCAGCTCACACCACCAGCAGTCACTTTGAACTGATACAGAGTAGTGGGCTGGAATGAAAATATTAGACTGGGAAATGCCTCCACCAGGAGGACAGCAGCCTCAGGCTGGAAAGCAAGCAGTCATCTCATCATCCTGAAACCCAGCTGGAGTCCATGGACCTGCTGGAGTGAGTCCAGAGGAGGCCACAGAAATAATCAGAGGGCTGAAGTGCCTCTCCTATGAGGACAGGCTGAGAGAGCTGGGACTGTTCAGCCTGGAGAAGTGAAGGCACCAAGGAGACCTCAAAGCAATTTTCCAGTACCTAAATGGGACCTATAAGAAAGATGATGACAAATCTTTTAGTAGGATATATTGTGGTAGAACAAGGACAATTGTTTAAAACTAAAGGAGGTTTAGTTTAGATTGGACATAAAGATTTTTTTTTTACAGTGGGAGTGGTAAAACACTGGCACGTGTTGCCCAGAGAAGTCATGGATGCCCCATCCCTGGAAATATTCAAGGGCTCTGAGCAACCTAATCTAGTTAAAGATGTCCCTGCTTATTGCAGGGAGGTTGGGCTGAATGACCTTTAAAGGTGCCTTCCAGCCCAGACTATTCTGTGATTCTGTAATTTTATTTTATTATTCTGCTGATAATACATGGCGATGGGTGTGGTCAAGTTTATGTCATGTGTCATTTCTAAAGATGATTAAAATTAACTCAGAAATAAGTCAAAAGATGGAAGTTTCAATGGATGAGGAAAGATTGCATCAAAGAAAACTGTACATGTGAAAAAAAGTATATGCTACACCAAAGCCTATTTAAAAATGGCAAACATTGTTTTAAAAGATGGAGACCAAAATCAGAGGTCGTTCCATATTTGCATATTTGCACTCTGACTGCTGTGTTGAGACACCAGATTCATGAACTTTGATTAGAGAATTAGATGAGACTTCACTACCTTCCACTATTTTCCTGGAGTGGCAGCCACTCAGTGTAACTGTGCTTGAGGATCTTTTTGCATTGAAATCTCAAAAAGATGTGACTAGCTGTAAATCACATTTTGAACTCACAGACTTTTGAGAAGTTTGGCCTATGCAGACCTGTTTAATTAAAATGTCCCTTTTCAATCATCATCTCCAAGACTGTTGACACCAAAACATTTTTTTCAAAAGCTTGATAAAATTTTCCAGTTTGGCTTTGCATGGCTTTTGATTTATTGTTAATTTATTTCAACACTTTCAGGGCCAGATCCCCACTGGCTTTAACTTGGTATTCAGAGAAGCTTCTTATCGTGGAAATTAATCCAGTTTTATGTTTTCCAGAATCCAGTTGGTTGATGGCAGAATTCAGCATAAAATTCACAGATGTTTTGATTTCTCCATAGAGAACTAAGTTTATGGTCATGAAGAGCAATCAGCTGATTGCTGTAAAAAGTCCTGTCATGTGAAAATACTGAGATTACAAAACTCAAGCCAGAAGAATTTTGCCCTTATTGCTAAACCAGTAACAGAACTTTTTCCATAGATTCTGTTTAGCCATAAATATTACATACACTTTTAGAAAGTTTTCATGCTACCAGGCTTTTTTTTTAGTAGAAATTGCTCCAGGAAGTAATCTTTTAATCTAAATATTTAGCAAAAGATTACAGTCACAACATAAACATTTCAGCCAGTGTAACTAAACCCTTCAACCAAGAAAAAGAAAATATTCTTCTAATATTTAGGTAGAGAAAATTATTATAGCATATAATTTCATTAATTACATCTGTTCATATTTCCTTATAAACCCATCAAGAATGTCAGCAATCCAAATTTCATAATTTCAAACGCCTAAAAGGAAAAATCTTATCCTAAAGTTCAATAAGACCTTCTAATAAAGCAACAAGAAGTAATGAAAATTTTAAAGATTCATTGAAAATTATTTTCCTGAAATCAACAAAAAAATTTCCCTACATGACTATTCTCCAAGACTTGCAAAATTTTCCAAGACTGACCCCTATTGAGTGAATATAATTGGAGCCTTCTCCTTGGTATCTGAGAACAATGAATAAAAACCTCACTTTAATCAAGTTTGTTGTCCAAACCAGCCCAGGAATCCAACCACAGCACAGATAGAACAGATTTAATTGTAGTTAACTGCTTGGTACTGGGAATATATGTGCTTCAAATATCACTTATTCAGTCTTACAGACTGTTAAAAAAGATGCTCTAGAAAAGTAGGCCATATGACAATTCCCACAAAAACTCAAGCTTCCCATGTTACAAACCTTTTGTTATTCATTCCTACTTTGACTTTAGAAACTTTTAACCACTTTCAGCCCATGTAACAGTGTTCCCATACATACCACTTGGCATTGTTTTCCAAAGGCAATTTTGTGAAGCACACATCCTAATGTTTTCTTAACATTCAGGAATATGACCTCTGTCCTCTTCCTTTCATCTGCTCTTTCTGCCATAGAGCTGAGAACAGCCACAGTACAAAAATTGCTGTGACACTGTTTGAAATAGGTACTTCCTACTTATGCAGTATTCTTTGCTAACAGTTTTCAGATTTTCTGTCCTTATGGCTCCATCATTTCACTGGACAGGCAAATTACATTTGTTAGATGCTAAATGAGCATATTTCTCTTTCCCCATGCTCACTCCTTCTGCAATTTACAATGTAAACATGCTCTATTTTATTGCAGGGAAGAGTGGTCTGGCTTTGAAAACAACCTCTTAGTGGTT
This sequence comes from Oenanthe melanoleuca, assembly GCF_029582105.1. Taxonomy (NCBI): domain Eukaryota; kingdom Metazoa; phylum Chordata; class Aves; order Passeriformes; family Muscicapidae; genus Oenanthe; species Oenanthe melanoleuca. The sequence continues at coordinate 84,627,425 of NC_079335.1, read as the reverse complement.
CAGTACATTCATAAATTTCCTTAAGGTGAAGTAGGCATTGTGCATTTAATTTTCCCAGGTATTTACTTACCTGCATTTATCAATAACCACACCAGCTACGATCTTCATTGCCTCTTAATTGCCCATACTCTTTTATTTCCCTTTAAATGATAGATTCAAAAAAAGCAGCTTAGTGGTTCAGTCATATTAAAATCATAATTGATTTTGCCTCACTCCTCATTTATTAATGGACTTAGTCTACCTTCTTGCTAATAAACCTCCCAGTAATGAGTTTAGTCCACAGAGGATACATTTCCACCTCAACAAACCACCAAGCAATTTAGGACAGTTGGTAGTCTCTGCTTAAGGGAGTCCAAAAACTGGAATAGAAATTTATGCAGGCCATAATTAAAGTACTTTCTGGGAGCTGTGTGGGGAGTTTACCGAGGTTCTTTGCACCGTGCCCATCTGTGGTCAGTGTAATTAATCCTTGACTCGCAGTCCAATGAGAACTAATCCTCACTGACAGTTCCTGATAAAGATAAGGCCTCAATCACTTATGCAGTGATCAGATTGGTTATTTTCTTTCTTTAAGCAGAAAAGGCTTGTGGGGGTGATGAGGACAGATCTTTTTGGAGCTGCTCACGCTGGGGAAGGCATGCAGACAGCAGAAAAGCCATTTGCTGGGAAAACAGCTGTTCCAGATGTGTGAAAAGCCCAACATGCATAGAAAAATAAGGAGCAGAACCTTGTCAGTGCACAGTTACAAGAGAAGATTACCTCATGGAAGTGAAATATAAGTTGTTTCTACTGGAATTACTCAATTGAATGCACAATTATACATTTGAGGGAGGAGAAGTCATTGGGCTGAGGGATAATACACTGTAAGGGACAAGCCAAAACTCTGAGACTGAGAAGGTTTAATTGTGTCCCTGTCTGTGTTTAATGACAAATCCCTGTGACCTCCTTCCCTTCTGGGACTGTAAGATTTTAGGAGCAAGAAACTTATTTGTCCAGCACCTAAAATACTGGGCTCATGCTATGGGGTGGGGGTTCTCATAAATCTAAGCTTGTCATGCTGCCTAGCAAGAAACTCCTGTAATAATGCAATTTTCTCCTTTCTTCACACAGGATTACTTAGAGACAAGAGAAAGAGGATATTGAGGTAAGTCCTCCTCCCTGCTGCTCTGTGGGAGCAGCATAGCAGATCTTTTCCAGACTGATAGGATGCTGAGGGGAAGAAAATGGGCTCAACTGGGGGAGAGGAGAGTCCTGCTGGGAGCGATCTCATCAGAGACTGGGAGTGAGACACTCCCTGTTTTCCACCTCACAGGGGGAGTGAGGCTGAGGTCTTGCCTTTTCCACTTGCTGATACTTAATGATACTTTGCAAAGAAAAATACCATCTAATACATAGAGCAGAAGCAGGTCTAGGAAGAGTAACATTTTCATGGAAATTACGTACTTTCTTCTGGACCTCTTCTTTTGGGATCTTCGGATTTTGGAGGTATAATTGGTGTTTTTGTGCACTCCGGGAAGGACAGGGAATAATTATCTGCCTGTCATTTTCTTAACAGTCTCCCCCATTTTCACACAGATAGACACAAATGCTGAAGGGAGATCAGTTCAAGACTTTACATTCCTATTTATGCAAGAAACCCACATACATGTTTTGTTTTTTTTATCCATGGTATTTCATCACCAATAATTAACATGGACACACACACTAAAATGCAGGTGTTGACCAATCAGAATAACAGCAAACTGAATTCCCTTTGCAAGATAAAGATAAAGAATTCTACTCAGAATTTGGGTGAGATTTCAGGGAGAGAACACAAGAGAGTGTAGCTTTTCTAAAGGCATTTTGAGTTGTCATTAAACACAGTCAGGATTTCCAAAGCTAAAATACATGTTAACACATTCCAAAACACTTCTAATAGAATATTTTTTCAGTGCTTCAGTACAGCAAATGATGCAAAGCCAAAATTCCCCAGACAATGCACAGAACATTAGAGAATTAGTTTAACATTCTTACAACCCTGCAATTTTATTTAAACAAATTCTTCCCTACCCAATTCCCTGCAGAGAAGTATTGTACCCTTTTGTTGATTGTAGTGGACATATTGCAGATCTCCGATTACCTTCCCAAAGGACCACCCACAACAAGAAGTTTTTTGTGTTGCAAGCACAGCTTAGTTCATTCCCTCTTTTTTTCTTTCTTCTTGTTTTTTCTTTTTTTTCCCCCTCCATTTTAATTTTCTTAGCATTCTTATAGGCTGTGGATGAACTGACAGACTAGCCTGCCATCTGTTCTTTCATGACATGGTGCAACCTAATCAATTATCCCCAAACCACTTTGGAGTAAATAACATGTCTACAATAATAATAATTAGTCAGTTAAAAAGAAAACAGCATCATGCAGCTCCTGGTGGGAATTAGGTAGATTTCACCTAGCATTTCACACAGCATTTTATTAACTGAGATTTTCAGATCAGAAGACAACTTGGGAAGGAAAAAAAAATCACCTTCAGTAATTTATTCTGAAACATGGTTACAAGACAGCATCCCTAGACTATGGACATCTTTGATCCTTTGTAACCAATGATGCCAGATTCAAGTAAATGTGCCACTCATGAGTTTCTAAGATTTTGCTATTAATATATGTGTTAGAATAAGCCTAAGCACTTGTATTAGTACAAGAACCATATTAAAATTATAAGAAATATTTTTAAAATCACCCAATAACAAGCAGATGACATTATTATAAAAATGTCAAGAGGAGAAAATTGCATTATTACAGGAGTTTCTTGCTAGGCAGCACTACAAGCTTAGATTTATGAGAACCTCATGCCATGAGGCCTGGCATCTTCAGGGAGAGATTTCTCTTCAGCAACCATCACAAGTAAAAGTCCTGAGCAAGAGGAGTGCATGAGACATGCACCCACTTGAAGGACATGCAAAATGCAGAAACACAAACTGCTACATTGAGAAAACAGGTTTGCAATAAATAAAAGGAGATCAGAATTTCTGGAAGATTGCCATTAATATCAGTGAATACCAAGATCACACATTCTTTATGAAGTTAGTCTGAACATCATTTTTCACAATGTAACCATTTGTTATTTTAACTCTATGACATTGATTTAAACAGAATATGCTAGAAACTATTCTACTTAATCAATTGATGGACATTTAAAACACATCTTAGCACTTGAATGCTTAGCACATTCTCAGTACTTTCACTTTTGCAACATGATGGAAGCAATAGATAAATGAGAAAGATTCAGTGTTCCAGTGAGCTAATCAGCAAATTACCAACTAAAATTTCAGTCAAGGAATCAGTGCAATCTCAAATCACATTGATGGATCAGAAGGAAGAATTTCCTCATTACTGTTCTTACTTTGAATATAAAAATATTGATATTGTGTAAATTCTCTGGGTTGAGTCCTGAAAGAAGACAACATGACAATAACATTTCTGCCATGTTTTTGAGTATTAAGGACATGGCAATACATAAAATAACTCCAAGTTGACAAGTGCTGTCCCAGACATTTCCTAAATGGTCAAAACTTCTCATCCTTGAACCAGGTTCCTTTAACCCTCCCCCTGGAAAACCAATCAAATTTTACCAGTAAGCTAGAAAACAACATAGCAATGTATATCTGGACATTTTCTCCAAAGCTGCCTGCTCAGCCTGAGACAGTGTAGACTATCTCCTGCAAAGAAACAAGAAGAATTGTAGAAAATATCTTAGAGGCTTTGATATATATAAATATCAGACCAGGTACACAGCATATCATAATCTCAGTAATGCTAAATGAGAATACTGAACACATTGGATGTGTTTGCTCTCATGCTGCCTCGTCTACCAAGGAAATTATCTATAAAATATAATGGACAGCAGCAAAGAATCTCACACTTTATGGTGTAGTCCTCCACAGGCTAGATTTTGTGTGTTCTTACACAGATGGTGGGGTGTGAGGCAGACTCAAGCTCACACAGCTGTGGCCTTGTTGCAGCTTCTCAGAAGATAAAAAATTAGGTGGGATCATGGGGAGAGGGGTGAAGAGAAGTCTGTGCCACATGCAGGCCAGTGAAGATAAAGCAATGAACCACAGATGATCTTCACTGCTCCCTCCATGACTGCTCCATGACTGGGATTTCTGTGACATGTATGCACCAACATATTTGCCTGTTTAGGTTCTCATACCACCCCTCCTCCTGCAAAAGCCAAATGCTTCTGGCATCCTGACAATTATGTTTCACTTCCAATTTTCTAGGTCCTTCAAAAGAGCATTCACCTTTCTGTTGCAGCTGCTGACCTCTTGCTTCTGCCTGTTTCTCCATGTTTTACCATCCACTTCAGAAAGGGGCTAGCAATTATGTGCCTGATGTTTCCCTAACCTTGACCACCTTGAAATGTGATTTTGTGATTTTTGTTGAAATGTAGGACATGGATCCCTTGCAGGCTTTTACAAACATGAGAGTTCCCATGTGTCGTTGACACTGATGAATTGCTAGATCACTACAGAACAACTTGGAAATGGCAACGGAGCTGGCTCCACTGCAGCTAACTTGAGCTCCTGAGAGGGACCAGAGGGGTTTTTTGATTCCTTTTATTATGTGATATCAATTAAGCATTTAACAAGTTACAATAAAAAGCAACTTTCCAATGGAATTTTTAATGCAATGAAAACAAATTACCTTCAAGATGGTTATCATTTGGAATCTTGAAGAGAATGAAAATAAGGCAAATGCCAACACATATTCATCCAGATTGCCCATAACAACTTGCCAGGCATCCCTGTTTCAAATCAAGTAAATCTGTGCAGCTTCTCTTTGACAGCAACACAAAATCCCTTGTGAAATGCATTGAATGGCACAGCTGAGGCAGAATGTTAGCAGAAGATACTGTGCCAAGCAGCTTTTGTTTTGAAGTGGGTACTTCTGTTATGCAATCCTCTTAGAATTTGCTTCTTTCAAAGAAAGAAAGACAAAAAAAAAAAAAGCCTCAGCAAACAAAAACCACAAATCCCATACATTTCTCAACTTGGTTGATATTTCTCCACTTGGACACAGTCTATTCACAGCAATGCCAAAATTCTGGCATTGGCACAGACTATATTTGTAGCATTCAGCTAGATTAAAGGACCAAACAGTGCATGATGGCTGGGATGAAGGTGTTTACTGGAAGACAGAGGCTTCAACTGTCTGAACAAGTATGATGCCCATAAACAGAAAATAGAAGTGGAATTCACCAATATCAACCATGTGCTAATTAGGCATATGAACAACTTTAACAACTCATTTTAATTCTGGGACTTTCTGAGACTTTCTGTAGTCACAAGGAAGATGAGACTATGGACAGATCTTTCCTAATATTAAAAGATTAATTTATGAACTTAAGATCTTGTCCATGTAATTTTGCATATATCCAAGGAAAGAAAACCTGGACTTCGTATTGTAAACTTCTGAGCCCTTCATCAAAGGCTCACTTGAGCACAGGCATGAGGGAGAGTGCAGGTGGTTAACTTCATGTACCATTTCTCACACAAAAGGCAGCCACAAATGCACTCTCAGGCTGTGGGGGTGAGTAACAGACTTTGCCCTTTCTCTGCTTCCTTGCCTTTGGGACAAGTGGGGAAGGAGGCACACAGTGAAGAAGATGAGGTGTGGACTGTGGCTCCTGAGGCACACCAAGCAGAAGAGAGTGTGTGTGAAGGGGAAGCTTTGCTCTGAAGGGTGGTGTGGGCTCTGCAGGCCACCTGTTCCGAAGGGATAAACTGCCCCTCACATTTGAGCTCTCCCACATTTGGACAACAGCTGACTCTACACTTTTGCAACCTCACTCTACACATGTTTTCTCACCAGAGCACACAGTGTTACAGGCACCATTCCTCCTCCCCCTAACAGGACCCTTTCATTTCACTAAGGCACATTGTCATGGCTGCAGATTCCTGCTGCTTATTTCTGGTGTGATGTCCATATGCACAGCACTTCTAGAGATGTGTTGCTGTCATTGCAGTACAGGCAGAGAATTTTCATCTTTGCCCTCTCCCATGACCAATGCTGCCTCACACTGCACATTTTTTTGGAGATTACTTATTATCCAACATGCCACAGAGCAAGAATACATTTGGTGCTTCCACAAGACATATTTGCAACTTTAGTAGCTTTCATCTTCTCTGACCTTTTCCATGATATTCTCAGAACCTCAGAAAGTCTCATGACAATATGGGAAAAAACCCTCCAGTGCTCCATGCACGTATGTGGGCTTTCTCTTGTGTTGCACTCAAGTTCAGTTAGATGCTCTTCACCCTTTGATCTTCTTTAATCAGAAGAAGGAAGGAGGCTGAGGGAGGAGAATATGAGGTTGCTTTCATGCTTGCTCTAATTCTTAGGTCCAATAAAGAGGACAGAAGAGGATGCTCAGGGAATTAAGTACAAGACAATCAAAGAGGATTCTGCACCCTGCCAGCTATCCTGAGCTTTGCCCCTCACTCATGTGGCTAAGCTTTGGGGAAGGAGGGCTTCTCTGTTAACAGGGGTTACTGTCTTTACTCCCCACCCCCTTCTCTACCACCTCTTGCTCATCTTTATTAGCTTTTTCACACTACACAGTGCTCTCATCGATTACAAGGGCCAGCACAAAGCCGCCTAATGATGGGTCAGCCTTAATGAGAAAAGCGGCTGCTCTTGAAGTGGTGTGGCTGCCTCCTGCACCCTGCCGAGTCCTGGCATGCAGAGCTTTGCCTCCTTTTGGAGAGCAGAGCCATGGAAAATCAACAGCGAGCCGCCTGGTGCCTCTCAACAGAAAGGGCCATGTGCATGGCTATTTAGTGCTGTAAAAGAGAGAGCATTTGCACAAACGGGAGTGAACATAAGGAGGCCTTCAGAGAAGAATGGGGCCTTGGCAAATTTATAGACTCCCCTGAAAGAAAGTGATTACAGATCATTATCCAATTGAGGCAGATTGATGGGTTAGGGTCAAAGCAATACTGCAGAGCTCACTGGAGGGACAATGCCTGCTTGTCAGTTCTGTCCAGGAAAAGAAAGAGAAGGGAAACTACCACACAGAGAGGAAAGGCTTAAGCTTTTCCAGTCCCTATCTGAAAAATCGTTTCTTATCTTGAACATGTGTCCTTTAAAAAAAAAAAAAAGAAAATAATAAAAAGAAAAAAAAAAAAAACTAACAAGGAAAAAACAAACCCCAAAATTACAGGACTGGTATCACTGAGTTAAAACTGGGTGTTCAAAATTGCAAAATAATTGTGCGGATGGTGTGCAAACAACACACACCCAAAGCCTTGTGATAAGTACTCCCAGAAATCACAATGAGTACTAACACTAGCAAGGGATAAATTCCATCTTTGTTTCATTTATATTAAAAAACCCAAAGAGATCTTCTAAAATAAATGTGTATTTTTATTTTTTTTTTAATTTTGGTGAAAGAAGGACGTTTTGTTAACAGCTATGGTTGAACAGATTTGAAACTCGGTAACATCTGGTCAGGCAAAACTCAGCAACACTGACATTGAATGGAACAAGAATAAATGTGTTTCTATTGTTTCTTCTGTATTAATTTTTAGAGTGTTTAAAAGTGCTTTGCATTCATGTGCTTTTCAAATAGCCATAGAAATGGAAACAGCATGGCCCAAAAAGCAGCTCACAGCATTTATTGTGCATTTGCCTCACATTTTCCAATATGATTTTGGAATGTAAAGAATTTGAGAAAAGAGAGAACACAATGCATTCATGAGAGACCTGATTTGTTTAATTATGTTTATTTATTGACATCTCTGTTGTTGCCCATGTCTCAGAAGCAGAGCACCACACACACTTTAATGGATGTGTCCCCATGTCCCAGAGGATAGAAAGCAACATTGGCCTTGTTTCAAGTAAAGGCTCAGTAGGGCAGCTTGGCCTTGGGGCCACTGTCTTGAGAGTTTAGCAAGGATTCCCTCAAGTTTTGTTACAAAACTTCCACAGCCTTGAAAGTTACAGCCCCAGCACTCTGGGGCTCTGGTGTCTTTCCTGGAAACTCGTGTCCTCATGCAGAGGGTGTTCAGACACAAAAGGACCTATCCTGACTCAGAGTCCATTGGAGAGAACACACCAATGGCTTCATGCTAGAGTCACCTGAAAAATCTGTAGGAATACCAGGTACAGGAGCTGGTACCCTATCTCCCATCTGTGGCAGTGACAGAAACTACCTGTCCTGCAGCCATTAGATAAATTCTTGCTTGGCTTTGCAAATAGCTCTGAGTTCACTCCAGCTTGCCATTTCTCACTTAAAGCAGTAAGGATAACAAAGAAAATAAAAGCATTGCTGGTGTCATACTCATCTGCAAGTTGTAAAGGTGTTAAAAGCATCAGGAAAGACTCAAAGACTCTCACTTCAAGTAGCTCCTCTTGCATTCAGGGGTTTTTTATATTCATTTGGTAGCAACCCAGCTGCAGCATGATCATGTACCTTCTATGGAGTACTCCTAAAGAGAAGTCTCTGATATTTTTGCTGAAAGAAAAGAGATGGTTCACTAAATCACTCTTTCTTTTTGTGGGGGTTCTCCCAGACTCTTAGTACCACCATATTTATCTTCTCTCTACTGATTCTCAAAACCACTAAATTTTCAGTGACAGCTCTTCTCCACTGCTCTGAGATGGTTTGTCATCTCATAGTCTAACTATAAACCAAAAAGGACCTAAATTATATTCATCTCAGAAAAATTCTAGAAAGAGCAATGGAGTGTCTGTGCAATGCCATCCCACATAAGGCATCTTTCCCCACCTTGGCGTCAGTAAGACCAGTTATGTTACACAGTTTAAAAAAAAAAAAAAAAAAAAAAAAAAAAAAGATAAAAAAATAATCTATGGTTGGTTTCCCACCTTACTCTGTTGGCAAGGCTGGAGTTTTAACTTTTATGTGTGTTCCTGAACTAAGTTTATCTCTTTGACACTTTTCCCATTTTCCTCACTCATCATTTTGTTATTGGGTGTGACATGAGCTCCTCCATGCCTTACATTCTGGGATCTCTCAGCATCTGATAGAGTTGTAATTGAGACAAGATACCACTGATGCCTTTTCCTCATTTTACATTGAGAGCCAGACACGGTTAAAGGATTAGAGATTTTACTTTGGTGTTTTAATAAGGATCCTTATTGGTGAGCCACTTCACCAAGGTGGAATGCACCACAATGCACCTTGGAAAAGTGGTGCACCAATAAGGATCCTTATTAAAATTCCAAGGTAAAACCCCTTATCCCCTTAAGACCAGGAAAAGGCATCAGCAGCTATAAGAGGACACACATTGTGCTCAGATATCTTTTGTCTTGTCTTTCCTTCCAACTTTTTTCTGTTTTAGACTAACAGTATTCTTTTTTGCTGTTCACCATTTAGAAACAACTTGTATCTACTCTTCCTGAAGTTAGCTTGCATTTGTTTCTACTTGCTTCCTCTAGTTTGGCAGAAGATGTGCATATGTGCAGGACTACATATGTTTTCAGGGATAATCTGCTTTTTACTACCAGTAAGAATAACCTTGAGTACATATTGCACTGTCACAGCATATTTTCTATATGAATCAGAAAGTAGAACTGGTGCATTGGAAAAGCAGACCATATTTTTAAAGGCAAATTCATAAACCCCATTTTTATGAACAGAGAATGCTGAGGGATGGGGGTAGGGGATATCACAGGAAAACAGATGTGTGCTTATGATCTGAACTCTCTGTCCTACCAACAACATGTTGTGTTGGAGCTGATCCGTGGAGAAGTCTCCCTGTAAATGAGGCTGGGTGCTGAAATGTCCATACCATTTCAGCAAGCTCAGCGTGAGCACACCGAGTGGAACACAGCACACAAGGAGAGAAATGGCTGCTCCCTTCCACTCCAATCAAGAAAGCCATCAGCTATTCAGGGGAAAAAAAAACAAGCAACCAAAAACAAACCACAAATCCTAGAATCACTCATCTGGGAATAAGGAAGGGGGAAAAAAAAGAGCATTTCTCTTAAGGACACTTTCCATTCTATTTATAGCTGTAGTTTGTATGGTGCTTAACGTTTGACCCTCAGGGTTCACAGGTAAGTAAGAAATGCACAGATGTGTGTATTCCAAGTTATATTTCATCCATATGTGCAAAATCATCACAGGAGAGCTACAGAAAACTACACACTGGGGGTAGCAACCTACTTAGCCCAGGAACAACATCTGATTCATGCTAAGTCTGTCCTCTGGCAAATCTTGAGTTTCAACAGTGGTTCAATTTGAGTAAAAACTCAGGGCAAAATCGTGAGACATTCAGCACTGGTGGAATCTTTGTCACAAACTTCACAGGATCCAGGAGATTAGCATGAGTGAGCCTTGCTCTTTAATTGTTTTCATTGTACAGTGTTTACAATACTGTAGTGGCAAAGAAGATGCAATCTTCCCTCAAGAAAGGATGTACATACATCCTCCCAGTGTGAAAAGGGTGAGACAAGAATCAGATCTGTTGTTCTGGAAGAGTTTCCTTATTATTAAGTTCTTGAGTCAAAGAGAAATAAAAAAAGCTTAACTTTTTTCCTAATAGCTTAATCTGTTTTCCTTTAATTTTTTAAGTAGTTTTTTATCGTTGCTGTCTGAGGTATTGGCTGTGTATTTTTTAGAGAAGGGAGGCACCTTGTCTGTGTGGGTGAATTGGACTCACTAAAACATGTTTCTGCCTGCTGAGTCTTACTGCAATGGCTTACTGTGCTCTGCCTGTTGATACAGCATCCCCTCTACACAGAGCTGGCAGAGTACTGACAACAATTTCAGATACATAATTCGTTTCAGAAAAAAAATGTCTAAATTGGGCTGCATTATCCATTTGGAGTTTCTCGAATCTGCCTACAAACAACTTGAACTACAGCATAACTTTGGTTTTAGTGCCTTTCTTCACAGGGAAGATCATCTCCCTTGTGCTCCCAGGTGGAGAGACCCTTAGGGATGTTGGTATAGCAGGTGCCTACACTTGTTGTGTAAATGGAGATTCCCACATAAAACAAATCTCCCTGAACATCTGCTGAAGTCTCCTCTTCACCAACACAACAGTGCTACTACTTCATTGTATGGGGTTACAGCCCTTGATTTATCAGATTATGTATTGTGGTGTTCCCTTACATATCAGTAGCAATATTTTTGTAGCCAGAAAGCCTAAGGACATGAGCAACATATATATATATATATATATATATATATATATAATTTCATATATAATTTCTATTTAGAATAGCATAAACAAGTGTAGTATTTTAGGAAATATTGACCAGATGAAATGTGTAACCAATCTATAAAACTTTCATTTATGCATAAAGCCATGAATAAAAGGATGCTTAATTTTACCAGTTAAGTTAAAAGGTCTAAAAAATGTTGTCACATTCTTTATTATTTTTCCATCCCTAAAGACATGTTTGGCCACTAAAATCATGACTTTATGGCCAACAAAAGTTGAAGAACCTCTCTGCCACAGGTCATTCTCTCCAATCAAACCCAGGTCTATGATGGAGTTAAAATTTGTTACCACATGCCTGCTCTTTACAGGTCTGTGTAAAGGACAAGGTGGACAAACTGTAGCAGCCAGACAGGCTGTAACATCTTAAGAAAAATACCAAAGAAGCAGATTCAGCAAAAGAGGTCTGAACACGAAGGATTAATTATATCCTGTACCCTTCCAAGTGGTCCTGCCCTACTGAGACTGAGAAAAATGAGAGGTGAAGACTCTGGAGCCTGTACTTTTGAGCATATGAAAATATTCTGTGACTAGAACAAGGGTCATGCATTTTCAAAGTCAGTTCAATTAAGCAAAACCCCAGTCCCAGTTCTTTGGACCCACCAATTAAACTGCAGCCAAAAATGTTGCCCATTTGCCCCACAGAGGACTGAGTGTATTTATAGTCCCCAAATGCCTATGGTCTAATCAAAACTGTCACATAACAAGAAGCCAGCCAAGAAACTCAGACAGTTTGGTTAATGAGACAAAGAGCAGCTTCGTATTCATTCCCTCCTAAACAAAGATCTGAGGAAAGGGCATGGACTGGTGGGGGAGAGAGACTGCAAGTACAGCAGGCTCAAAGAGAGAGGCACAAGCAGACAGTCAATTAGGCAATGCATCCAAGCCTGATCTGAAGGCTCATGGCAAACAGAGCAGCCATTCATGCACTGTGACATGCAGGTCAATAGAAGTAATCACATGCTCGCCTGGAACTTATGGATGTGGCTGTGAAACAGCACGTGGCAACATATGATGAAACTCAACTCCTGATCACAACCTACAGTGACAAAATGAAAAACATCTCTGAATTTTTTCCCATCAAAAAACAACAACTGCATTTTTTAAAATTCAAAATATAACTTTCTTTTTTTTTTTTCCCACTGAATAATTAGCAGTAATTTTAAAGAATTTGCCAGGTATTGTCCTCCATATCCGAATTGTTTCTGATTATCTGACAATTTTTATCTTCCAAGAAAACATATCAAGCTCCTCCATGAAAATTATTCTCCATGTTGACTATTCTTAAGCACAGGACAAGACAAATGCATTCTCTATTTCAAAGCACACATAGATCAAAAGAAAAGCTAGGAAATAATTTTTCTTCCTATTGGGTGCTACTTCCTGTTTGGCCAGATGCATTATCTTGTTTGCATTCTCTGTTTCTGAAGCATCTGCTAGCAGTTACTGTCAGAAATGTGATAATGACCATGGTCAACTAGTAGTTTTAGCTGTAGTAGTTTTAGGTGGATCCTGTGTTCTGAGCAAATTGCAGATATTGCCTTCACTAACTAAAGCAACACGTGCCAGCAAGCACAGCAGAAGAGTTTGACCTCTGTTTTCTACAAGGACAAGATCAAGCCCATCTACAACACATCAGAAAGCCACGAAAATGGAAGGAATCCAGGCTAAAGGCTTTCCAACAAATAATCAGACTATGGGCTCCAACAAGGGCTTGTATCTTTTTCTTTGGGAGCCGAGTTAAGCCATTCAGCTCACTAACAAGTTTGGGCAAAGAGGTTGCTCACAGGCCAAGATCTAAGAGCTTACAAAAAGTTCTGCAACCCCAAGCTTGTCTAGAAGCTGCATTAAAATTAAAAAAAAAAAAAAAAAAAAAAAAAAAAAAAAAAAAAAAAAAAAAGAAGTAACATAAGTTAGCACTCTCCTGGCAGGGTTTTGGAAGCATTTGTAATGTTGGCAGGGCAAGGAGCTGTTGAGTTGTACCATTGTCTTTAGAAGGTGAGGTAGAAAGAGATTTCTTCACTGCTACCTTTTTTTCAGGTGTCTAGTGAGTGTTTGATGCCAAAAGACAAAGTAAATAAAATTATAAGAAAGACTAGCATGAAGCATCAATTTTAAGCGGGGAAATTTTTCTCATATATTTGTTTTTCCTAGCAATATCTTAGAGGGAAGGCAATCAAATCTCCAATGTATTCCAAGAACCGGATTTTCTGCCAAAATTATATACTTGAGGAGCACAAATCAGCTGGTTGGTTAAATGTGGTAACAAAATAGTGTTTTAACAGGAAGAAGGGCAGAGGGTTGGGGGGAGAAGAGCAAAGACACTGTGTCCCCTACTTTGCTAAATCTGTGAAAACCTCGGATTGGAAACAGCTCTATTACATCTGCCTTGTAATCTCCAAATATTCAAAGGGCAACATGGCCAATTTTAGGATTGCTGGTACAAAAACTTCCTCAAATATGGAATACAAGTAACTGTGCCTGTCATTCAAGTCTAGAGGAGCCCTCAAAAGCTATAAATAATTTGTGCAAGCCTCTTATCGTCTTGAAATACATGTGTTTAGAAATCTGCTAGAACTAAGCTGCCAGAGGCAGCAGTCCCGTTCCATACTGTTGGCCTGTATGTCTGATAAGTGACATTTTCCTAATCCTGTCAGGGATAATCTGTCACATAACCATCTTTTAGATTATACTTTGAGACTGTGGTCTTTTAGTACAAATATAAATATGTTTAAATTATTAGGCTGCCCATTAGGAAGATGATCACTGCTCTTGTACAGAGGGAAATATTAGATAATCAAATACATTCTAAACACCAGAGCAATGTATCAGGGGTGAACAGAAGCACAAACCAGCCCAAAGGTTTAGGCACAGTAGTGGCTATGACCTAAAGAGGTTTTGTCTCCTCTGCTTGTATTTAGGAAATCCAGGTTTGCTTTTCCACCTATTCATGATCTATAGATCTAATGGAGGGGTGATACACTTGAGTATCTGTGCCACACACTGTCCTCCAGGAAATATCCATTTAATGTAGTATTTTTCTACTGAAGTCATAGGATACTCCTGAATGCTGTTATTTCCTTTAATGCAAAATAGTAAGGTCTTTCAATTAGTTTTTTTCCAATACTTACGCCACCTCCTGCTCCCAATCAACTAATTTTCCTTCCTTTTTTGCATGATGTGACATGCAGGTGGGCTTTGTCTTGAATTAATCTGAAGCCTAAAGTCTTCTGATTCTTATTTTTTTCTATGAAAATAAAATAGCACACTGGGTTTTGGCAAGGAAGAAACTGACCACCAGAAATATTGCTCAATAGCTCAGCAGCAGAATAGTTCAAAGGCTAGAAACTTGAAAATTAGACCATTGATGAGGAATTTACATATTCTATAATGAATTATTTAATTTTGCTTTATTGATAGACAAAATGTATTGGATTTCAATAGTATGAACATATTATGTGGGGCAAGCAGGAGTGGGACATGCTGAGATTCCACTGAACCTATTCTGCAACATCTGTTGTTCAACCTACTCATGGATGAATGGGAAGACAGGGTCAACAATGAAGTGACAAAGATTGGGGTTGATACAAAGTGATTTGTGGTCATCAAACTGACTGTGAACAGCTGCAGAAGGATTTCATGGCATTGGGTGCCTGGGTAAAATAATGGCAGATGGAATGCTTTGGTGATAAGTCCAGAATAACACATATGGAAAAAACATATGCCACTGTATGTAACTGTGCTGTTTACAATACTGCATCTGCTTCTGGATAACCAGCATCTCAGAAAGTATGCAGGAGAGCTGGAATAGTAGGGACAAAGCAAAACAGATGATCAGAAGTATGAGATTGCTTCCTTATGAGTAGAGATTGAATAATCTGGGACATGTGAAAGAGACACCTACAATGTTAGGGTCATAAAATAATGATTATGTCAGATTATTTTCCTTTTAAATTATGTGTATATATGTGTGTACATATTATTTTCCTTAACATGAGGACCTCAACAGGTAGCAACAGGAATAAGGTTTATAACAAAAGAGAGTGCTTGTTCTCAAGAGACAACCTTTTATCTAAGGGCTGCTTGGGAT
Organism: Oenanthe melanoleuca; assembly: GCF_029582105.1. NCBI lineage: Eukaryota > Metazoa > Chordata > Aves > Passeriformes > Muscicapidae > Oenanthe > Oenanthe melanoleuca. Next base: position 84,612,107 of record NC_079335.1, on the reverse strand, counting down.
GTCAAATGTATAAATGGGTTCAAAACATCCTTAGACACATTCATAAAGGGTCCATTGGGACGTCTTAAACACAAAGACAGGAGTACAACACCCTGCTCAGGAGGGTTAGGTTTCCAGGCATGGAAGCCTTGCCAGAAGCAGCATCACTCTGTGTTTGCCCTGCTGACACCCTCGCTCCCCAGGCTCCTCTTGCTGACCACAGCCAGAGACCCTTGGGCTCATATTGCACCAGAGGGGAAAGTCTGCATTAACATACCCCTGGGAAACTTAGAATTATTCTAAAGTGAAACTAAAATGCTGGATTTTTTTTTTAGGAGATCAACTCAGGATTTCCCATTGTATTGACAGGTATTTGTCGTATTCACCACTTTTAATAATTATATTTGTAGTTTAATCCTCTGCTTTAGTACATACACTCCCAAGCACTCCAGGTCTTTGCATGCAAAACAAACTATACACAAGTAAGCCAGGAGTGGACACGCTTGGTTGCCTGGTTGTTTAATTAGAAACTGAAGCAAAAGGCATCCTGCCTCAGGGAGACAAGCGGGCTGCAGATTGTGACACTGCCATAGCCTTGCTCTGTCTCTCTTTAGCCTTAAGCAAATCTGATCTTGGGCATCCTGACCCTGACTAATTGCATACTGTTTCCTGTGATGCTGTGAAGCTCCTTCCACCCAATGCTGGACTATTTAGCTTCTCTGCTCAGTCTGGTAATTAAGCAGCAGAATGCCAAACTCTTTTTTTTCTGGCTGTTTTTTTGGGGTGGTTATTTTTGCACCCTTCTTCCCTCCTCCTCCTCCCCGATTCCCTTGTGTACAAAGGGCAGTTGAATGCTTTGTTTGCCATTTTGTTGCATTGTTGAGGAGCAAAGATGTCATATCACCTTTCAAAAGACAGGGAAGGAGACAGCCAGCATGTGTAACATGGTCATTAATTGTCCTGTCCCTTTGAAAATCATTTTATTGGAATGTATCAGTTAAACTAAAACACATGACCCTCCTTCTTGTGACATGAAAGAAACCACTGAAGAGAAGTCTCTTTTTTTTCCCTCCCTTCTACTCATGTGAAATTTCTGGGAAAAAAAGTAGCTTCAAGGATTTTTATCAGTGTCTGTGTAATGACAAGTGCATCACATGCATCCTGAACCATTAGCTGCCTACATCTGAAAGAATTTGCTCAACATTTAGGAATTCACTTAATGAAAGGCTGGCCTATTAAGCTCTACTAGCTTTGGAAGTTGATTGAGCTTTTCTTTTCAACTTCCTGTTGTAAATGATGCTGTGCAGTGCCCTCATGTGATCTATTCTAGACAACAAGTTTGCTTTGTAACACCACAAGAATCCAAGTACCAGGTGATACATTTCTGATTGGAGATGCAACTATACAGTACAAGACTCTTCACAAATCTCTGTGTGAAATCACAAGTTTAAAAAGTAGCAGCTCCATAAAGCATCCATTTATATTCTGGGGAGATAAAGAAGCAACACTTCCCTCATATACCCACATGACTTCTGAAACAATAATTAGATAAAAAAAATAAAATGTCAATAAAAGGCCAAGAGTCAGTGGATGATATTTCTTCTCTCACACTGCTGAAACCAACAAAGACCAGAATTAGGTCCCCTAAAAAAAAAGTATTGGTCTGTAATTTTTGGCTGAAAGATGGGTTTGCCTTTTTAATGGCTCAACACTCCTGACATTTCAAGACCACTGTGAAAGGTTGTGAAGGGGGCTGTGAGAGCAGTGTACTCTGCACTGGGTAGGCATTGCTGCCTCCTGACCCTTGTTGATTAATGCAGATGCCTGATGTGGGGCAGGGATAGCAGGATGGCATTAAAGGAAGACATTACCATGGGAGGACATACCAGAAGTTGAGCCCACTGGCTCATGGAACACTCACCTGCATCCCAAACACAACTGTATTGTTGAATTTATGGGATGAGCAAGACATGTTTTCTCAGAATTGCAGAAAAACAAGTTTCCTTTCAATGACCTCATTTTCTCTTCATGGTGAGTGTTAGCATCACTAAACAGTGTCAGATGGGCAGCACTGGAGACTGGAATCACTAGCAAAAGAAGTCTAATCTTGTTTCAGGATTTACAGGCAGAGTGCATGAATGAGGCTGAGACTGGTCTCTATTTCCATGGGGTAGGTAAAGCACAGCAAAAAACAAGAAAGAGTTATTCTCCTTTTGAGGCTTGGGAACAGAGTTTTGTCACACAAGTTTGGCACATAGTCCCTCAACAAGACATCTGATGAATAGCTTATGAAATTACATTTATGAAATTGAATTTAATTTTAGAACAAAACTACAGACAGCATGCATTCCAGTTAATTTTTCTTCAGGCTCCAAGGACTGAGGGGTTGGGTTTTTTTGGTTTTCTTTTTTTGTTTCCCAAACTGATTACCTACTTAACTCCTCAAATAATTATCCCTGATGACTTTGATCTACAGTTACTAGTGAAATAACACCTTCTTCTAGAGGGGCAAATTGCCAGCTTCCTTCAAATGAAAGGCCTGGATTTATGAAGTCATTTCTTGATGATCTCACTAATTACCTTCTTGTCTCTGATCTTCCCTTTTGGGTAAGGTTATTGGGAAAGCTGAGTAAGGTAACTGTAGTCTCAGGACAAATTTACCCTCATCTATTGTGTATCTTGCCTTCAAGAGTTGATGCAGCACAGACTTTATTACACCCAATGGGGAAGAGCTCAACATAATGACAGACAGGAGATGGGGCAAACACAGATATTTAGGTACAGGCAAATCACAGCTCTTATACCAACAACCAGGAGATTTTCTTTCAAATTGTTTGTGAGTTTGGTGTGGAATACAGTCATACTGCTCCTGAATTGTTCTGCACCTCTAATTCAAAATAAGTCAATGAAGCACTCATTGGTGCTTGTTCCAACATCCCCAGGAGGTCTTCTCAAAGAGAAGTTATTTTAAACATATATAAGGCTGATGATAATGGAAATAAGAGCTTATAGCATGTTCAGAGCACTATGTTTGTATTAAAAGAGTCTAGCTGACAGCAGAATACAGAAGTTTCTTGTCACAAAACCCATTTTTAACAACTTGCACTCTGGCTAGATGTAAAGAAACACCCAGCCAAGAGAAAAATAAGTGGCTAAAAATAGTGCCAGCAGCCAAAATGGCTGGAATTGGACACTGGAGGGAGACACAGTTGCACAGACTAAGCCAGAGACACTCTTGTCCTTTCTTGCACCAGTATTGAGTGCATGCCCTAAGAATGATGCATTGAAACCCCAGCTGATCTGCCTTGATTCCTCATTCTCCACATCAGCAAGGAAGGAAAGGGAAAAAGAAAGCCTGGGCCAGTTAATGAATCATAAAACCCCACTCTCTATTGTTATTGGAGGAGGAGTGTGAAGTTCCTGTAAAAAGCCTGCAGGAATTCATCACCAATGGTGTGGAACTGCTTTTTGAATCAAGCCCTGAGAACCCATCACCATTTGCATTCATGTAAACACCTACATTTTTTCGTTAACTGAACTGATTTAACTGCTAATTAAAACTAGTCAGTAAGCACAACGCAAAATTAATTAAACCATTTAGTCAGTAGATGCAAATGAGGTAAAGTTATGGCTTGGACACAATGAAAAGAAGTACTACTCATCATCTGGCAAAATAGTTCTTGAGGTAAATACTTTCCCCAGAGATGATGTAAAGCAATAAAAAAAAAAATCACACTGCTGACTACATATGATCCTTTATTGATAAAATGTGCTGGAATCCAGCTTCTTCTCTTTGAAAGAGTGATGAAATGGACTCAGTGGATTTTAAAAATGTTCTCCCATACAAGAAATATTTCATAGTAAGGTCTGGATCCTAGCTCAATCTATACAGGCATTCAAAGTTGCTCCTGTCTGACACTGGCGAGTGTTTTGCCTCAACCTGGACCTTATATTTTTGACAGCTATTTTTATAGCTTTACAGTTTCTCATGGGGAAACTATCTGCTTGGCGAACTCTATTGTCTGGTGATAAGTGGAAGTAGTATTTTCTCAGAGAAAAAGACAGAAATATGTGGCTCTGTCTGCAGTATCTCTGCATTCTGCCTCCTCATTACACAGGACTCATGTCCTGTGCCTCTCATGTGCCTCACAACCCTAATTGTACTTATTCTACTAAGATCTGCCCTGGGACAGGGACACACACACAGTTAAGCATGTTGTACAAACTATGAACTGAAATAGCTTTAAAAAAATTAGGGAAAAAAAAAAAAAAAAGAACCAAGATGCACAAAGGTGTGGTCCATCAGTTATTCATGTTCATGTGTGAGAGTCTGAACCCAGGAACAAGCCCAGTCCTCATGAGTCACTGGGTTGCCTATGAGGTGCTTGGCAGTGCTCAGGAGAGTTTTCTTAGGCAGGTTCAGGTACCTAGCAGGTGTCTACCCCTGTGCCATTCTAGCTGCAATGCCTGCAATTAGAGAGTGCCTTCCACCTTTCCCTTATTCCAGGTGCCCCAGAATGGCACTGAAAACAAGAGCCCCTGCAAGGGGAGATGTCTGCACTCAAGAGACTGTCCAGCAAAAGGTGCTGGGAACAGAGGTGGGATTTAAATCTTTCCTCATCCTCTGGCTTCCATCTCCCAGCACATGGCTCTTCCTGCTGAGCATACACACTTCACTCTTTCTGAGTGCAGGATTCAAGTTTTCCATTTTGTGGCACACAGTTGCAGTTGTAAAATCTTTTTGGATTCACACAGTCCCTAAAACCCTCATCCAGCATGCAGGAGAGCTCTCTCTGTTTCCTCCTGCTGCTTGAGGGAGTGCAGGCTCTCACACCCTAATCCTGGAAGTCCAAGCCAGCAGCCCAGTGGCAATGCTGGTCAGCACAGGAGAGAAGGGGACTTGCCTCCCTCCTTCTGAGAACATGTTGTTCCACAGGAATATTCCTGGGGACCCTGGGACAAAGAAAACTTCCCAGGGCACTGGCTGGGGAAGAACTGCTCTCAGCTGCTGACCCTGCTCACAGCACCACATCCTGTACTTGTTCCACAGCTACTGGGCTGGTCCCTGGGGGGGTTTCACTGGCAAAATTTGTAATTCCTGACTTCCCAGTGGGGTTTGGTGGGAAGGTTTGGAATTTCTATAAATGAATGAAGTGTGATCTGTCAGTGACTGGACACAGCACAATTTAAAGTACCTTTGGAGGTTGGAGGCTGTATGAGCAGAGAGCTCAGACAATGTGCTTGAGGCCTCCAGAGAAGCAGGAAACACTCCCCAACTTCACCCATCATCCCCAAAACCTTCTGCTGTCACTCCAGCCCTTCCCAGTGTCTCCTGACCAGCAAAAGCAGCTGAATGCTGGCAGGGCTGCACATGCTGGTGAGATACAAGAATAGAGCAGCTGGAAAGGTTCCTTCTTGGCTGGATCCTTCCCAGGCTGACAACCAGCCTGGCAGCCAGGCATCCTGCCCACCAGCAGTCAAGTGCCCTGCAAAGCAGCATCCTTTTTCCAGAACAATGCTTCATTTTTCTGTCTCTGCCACCAAACTCTTTGAATGCAGTTGGAAACACTAAAAACAACAGCTTGCTTATTTTTAGCTAAGTTAAGGAGTCTGCCAGCCCCACATCTGATTGATGCTGGTTTTCACTTAATAGTAGTCTTCTGTTTGAGATGTTAGCACATCCTTTCTCATTACTGTTACAGTTATGACAGGGTAAGAAGCCCTTGTTTCCTTAACCTTTTTTTCAGTCACCTTTAGATGGGTTTCTGCCTTTAGCTGCTTCCATTCTAACACCAAAAACACATGTTAAGGGAAAAAAAAAAAAAAAAAAAAAAAAAAAGAAAGAACAAATGAAGACACTTCTCAAATGGTTTTGGAGGAAGGGTGGAACAGGGCATTATCAAGTCTGTATTTTAATATTCCCCTTTTCCCTTATGATTTCTGCTAATTGTAAGAATACTCCACTCCTCAAGTGTCCTGAAGGGTGATGCTCTCTCCTACTTTTTTGTGGACCATGATGAGCTGTGGGAGAGAACACACAGAAGTGTGTGGAGCTCCTGCCACCACAGCACCCCTTACACAAGGCACCTGTTGTGGCTGCTGACTGCCAGCTTTGAGGCAAACCTAATAGGGTTACACTGTCAAAGGTATGGTACTTATCTGCATACTGCAAAGATGGAACTAATGCAAGCCAAAATAAATTTTCTTTTCTTTCTGTAAGTACCATTGCTAATATATTTCACATGGTTAAAAATGCGTTATATCCAGGCTCCTTCTTTAAATGTGCGTGCATGAATTTAGCTTGGATACTGTTAAATATAATTTCAAGCAGCAGAAACAAAATAGCATTTTGTAAAAAAGCATTTAAGCAGAAACAAATGCATTACAGTCAAAGTTTCATGAACACTGATAAGATTGCTGAGTAAAGCAGCTTAGTAAAAACAAATCAGAAACAAAGGACCATATATCTCAAAATGCACACTGTGGGGAAAACTCAACCAAGAGCCGTCCCTTTTGAGTGAAAAGGGCCACAAGGCATGTTTTTGTGAGCAGATCTCTGAGCTATGCAGGTGAAGGGAGTTGGGCTAGAGGTGCTGCTGTCCCAGCTGTGGCATGATGCACAGCTCTGCAGGGCCACTTAGAGAGTGAGTGCTGAGGAACTCAGCCTCTGCATGGCTGCTTCCTCCTGGCCCTGCTGCAGCAGCAAACCCTGCCACTGCCTAAGGCAGCAGGCTGCTGTAGCCAGCACAGGAGCTGCCTATTTTGCCTGTTTTCCCAGCCCCTGGAAACTCAGACTGCTGCAGCTGCCACCACCAGTGAGGACACAGGATGCTTGGGATGCCCAGGACACCAAGAACAACATCCCAGTAGTAACTGTATTTTCTTCACTCTTTCCAACCTATCCCACATGCCACAGGCTGATGTAGAAGCAGCAAGCCTGGTTCACTAGGCTCACCTAGGCTTCTCCATCCTGCCTCTGCTACTTTCCCTTTCCCATCTCTTTTGCCTCCTGCTCAGTTTTGCCAACACAGCTGAGGTGGGTGAAGGAAGCTGAAGATATTGGCTGAATGTGATTGTTCTAGAGCTCAAGATAGCCCAAAAGGGCTGCACATCACTGTGCTGTATAGCTATATGCCCTGAGGTAATAATCTCATTGTCTGCACAGCACAGGCCCGTGTCAGCATTTGAGCCATTCTACCAACTCAGAATAGGTATAACTATATTGAAGGCCCTTTGCAGTAGGGATTTTCCTCTGCTAAATACCTGCATTGTAGCATGTTGAATACAAACAGGCTTCTGATCAATGCCTCATGGTGATAATCTTGTAATCCAAATAATTTTCATAAGAAAATAAATATATCTCACATCAAATATTTATTGATACTGTTCAGGACTTCCTGGTGGTGTTTCTAAAAACTTTTTTATCATATTAAAAATATAAGGTCTTGGTATAATTTCCTTACTTTCTATAGTATTTTATATGACCAAAAGGCCTTTTTTCCTCCCTTTTTCATTCACTTATAATCTTATGGCTATTGCAGGGTGAACAAAGAGAGACTAGAAATCATACATGTGATTGTAAGAATCTACAGCTTGCCACAAACAACATTATCTCCCTCCATCTCTCTGTGCCAGAATAGTATTACTTGGGTTGCAAAATCAGGCATCCGAAATTTTGGAAGTTCAGATTTTATCCACGCATCTCGTTCAGCCACACAGTGTGTGTTACAACAGCATGTGAGTAATTAAATTCTATTATTATCCAGTGAATTTCACGTTATCCAGAGCAGACTGGATGGTGCACATTTAATGAATGACTTTGCCTAACTCTTTTTCCTTATTACTCAGTGCCAGGTCCCCAGCTCTGCAGCTGGAACTCTGTTTAGATCTTAAAATAACTTTTTCACAATATTTTACATGCCTCCATCATTATTGTGCTCTATGGGTACCAGTGCTTGTTTCATTTTGTTGTGCTTTTGTTTAGTAATATCCTCTTGAGATAACAATTATCTGTGTTTTAAGAATAAGGAAGTGGACACAGAAAGGTTGAAATCTTAACTGAAACCACATTCTGGGTTCTGATCTGAGATGCCCCATGTTTTCATATCTTTTCAAGGGCAGAGTGCTACCATTTACATCTCTAAGCATGATGTATTTCTCTTTACCTTGTTCTAACCTCTCCTATTGGGTAGACAAAAGAAGAAAGACACCACAATCAGAACTTTTCCCCAAAAACAACTGTGAGAACCTAGTGGAAAGGGCAGAAAATGAATCCTGCTCATGTGAGCAAAGCTTAAGTGCCTTTACTATGAAAGTAATCTCACATGCAACCTGCCCTGTGCAAGATGTACAAGGGTCCCTGATACAACTGTCTCCTGCATTACAAAACCTTGGTTCAGGTCCAGAATAGCCTGAATAACAAGGAGCCCAACAGCCCCACCTATAATTATGAAGAGAGCTTCCAAATACAATATCAAGCACAAAGGCTTGAGGAATGTTAACTGCTGCATGCAGAACAAGCTCGACTTAAAATACTGACAGATTTATTTGTTCCAGTTGAAAAACCAAACAACATTCAATAAATTTAGTGTGTGATAGCAGCAAAGAGTAGGACTGCTGCAGAGCACACGCCAAGCCTCACTGTGTGATGTTTCCTTGTTGGCCATCATCTGTGGAGAACAGGAGATCTGCATCAGATAGAGCAGACAGTCACCAGCCTTCTCTTTGTATGTACCAGTAAAACATCCATGTCAAAATCACTCAGCATGTAGTTTGCAGCAAAACCACAACGTGTGTGTGTTTGCTATGGCATGTCTCCACATTTGCCATTTCTTAGACAGCAGAGCATCTCATCTGATAGCTGCTGCAGAGTCCCCACACTGTCAGAGGTGCCTGGAGCCACAGCAAGGCAAGGGCAAGAAGGATCCCCAGGAGGGTGCTAAATTCACCTGGGCTGTGCCATCAACACTCCCAGCAACTCCACCCAGGTCTGTGGTTGAAGTCTGCCTACACTATCAGTATGATTAACCACACCAGCAACTTTTAATTACCTGCAGATGGGGTGGGAGCATGTGGGGAAATTGCTATCTTGTAGAGTAAATCATCACCTCCCTTCCTTTTATCCTTTATGCAATAGAGAACACTGAGTCTGCCTAGTGACAGCAACAGGACCAGGATTTCCTAAGCCTACTATTGGGGATCTAGTTTTGAAAATTATGGAAAATTTTGGCAGTATTTTGAATAGAGTTCCTCCAGCTGGAAGCCTTCTATTTTGATAAATGCTTTATATGGGTTGGCTCAATGGAAAGTGTTAAACTGAGAACAGCAAAGGTTTTCTTCTTCCTGCTTTTCGAAAAGAAGCTAACCTCCTGCTGGAGCCAATGAAAGGGAAGAAGTGCAAAATGCACTAGGAATGACTAGGTTAGTTTTTGGAAAAAAATTAGGCCTGCAAAATATTATAATTTTTAAATACTTTGAACACATGGATCAGTTGTAGCAGTTGATACTGAAGGACTACATTAGAAAGAAGTGAGGTCAATGCCTCAGCTTTCTCATGTGGAGGCTCAGTATTTTATAAAATCAGGATTCTTCCAAAATTCATATGCATTCATGTGTATCTCTCATTTCTGGAAGTATGAGCCAGTAATCATTATGAACATGTTGTTAGCTTGCAAAACAGCTAGGAACCTTGAATTCAGACTTTTTAACCTTATTCTAGCACAATTAAATTCTGTTTTGTACGATAAGTTTCTCTTTGTCAAGAAAGAGTTTATTCTACAAGCACTGACATTAATTAAACACAATTTCTTAAGGCATCTGCTCCTCTCTGCAATTTGGGTGACATCCTGACTCTGAGGTTCAAAAGTTTCTAGAAGCAGAGTGACTGATTGACATGAAGACTTGCAACTCCTCCAGCAACCAAGCCACAAACATGCTCTGCCAGGAATACTATGTGTTGATGAAAAGTTTATGAAGAAGAACCCACACATATCTGAAACAGAAGGAAATACCTATCAAAAAGCACAGCACAGACAGTATACAGAAACAACATATGCAATTACTTGAGTATATACCAAGAGAATTTTGTATACCACTTAGGGCACAGCATACTGGTGTTTAAAAGGAAAATCCTTTTAGTTTTCATCACACTAAAAATTTACCATCTGTTATATGGAAGTTTGTTTTTCCCTTTCGTTGTAATTAACTTTTTATTGAATTAATTACTCCAGGTGAGCTGGAAGCGGCTGTTCTACATCACCTGGTGTGGCTGAGTGTACCCACGCCCAGCCTTGCCATTCACCATTCAGATGCAAATCATCCTGCTCCCCACACGAATTCCTTGGCACACACCCAAAAAGCCTGCCAGCGACAAAAAACAATAACATGGCAGGCAGCTGCTGCTGCACAAAAGGGAAAAAAGTTTTAGTAAAAAAGGACATATATTTCCTGCTTGGCCATTTAAAAATATGCATTCTACTGAACAAAGCAGGTGAGAAAATATTAGGGATTAAGACAGAATGGATTTTAAATAACTTGCACATGGCACCTACAGGACACTGACCCCATTTGTGCATGACAATGAATAATTTTTCTACCTTGATACATTATGCATTTGTTTGTGTCTGTATACATGTATACACACACATGCAGTGAAGAAAATCTGTCAAGAAATTAAAATAAAGCAGTGACCTGAACAGGATTATGAAAGAGTTCTGTTAATTGCAGTAACATTGTACTCAAACGTATACAAAAAGGTTGGAGTCCTCATCTGAGGAACCTGTCTGGAAATGATGAATTAATTCCATGTACATTTATAAATTGAAGTCACAAAAGAAATAGATGAAAGCTGCTTAAAATAAAATTACATATTGCACGCACAATTATTTCTCTATGAGACAGCAAGAAAGAATAATCTGATCCTAAATTTTATTTATTTTAGCTATTTACTAAATGTTCCTTTGGTGAAGAATAGGATAGGATAGGATAGGATAGGATAGGATAGGATAGGATAGGATAGGATAGGATAGGATAGGATAGGATAGGATAGGATAGAATAGAATAGAATAGAATAGAATAGAATAGAATAGAATAGAATAGAATAGAATAGAATAGAATAGAATAGAATAGAATAGAATAGAATAGAATAGAATAGAGCACAGAGTGGCAGAAGCCAGACCCCTTGATGAGTGCTATGACACAAGGCACAATTCATTTATTTTGGGAATGTTCTGAGATACTGTGGCAGCTTTTTGCAGTAGAGGTGGCCTCCACATTGCAATGGTTCTCATGCATGTGCAAAGCCCAGTACAGCAATATGGCCTTTATTGCCCTTGAAACAGCACACACTGTTCTTTTTTTACCAAGTCAGTACATGTTCATGTACTTTTGCTTTTTGTTGTTTTGATGGCTTTTTTCTCTTCCTCTTAAAACCTACTCAAAGCTTAGGTTAAAGCTCCCCTTGCTGAGAGACAGATGCAGGGATGAGGTTCCTATTATCTGAGTTGTTCATAGTTGACAGAAGAAGCAACAAAATAGGATCATGCAGAACAGGCATACATGTCATCACTGTTAGTGAAGTAATTACATATTTGGCACTGGTACAGGCTTTCTGCTTGCCAAAGCACAGGGTGGAAGTTTAAGAAGAAAATGGTTATCCCTATTAAGACCAAAGCTGGTCAATCAATCCTTTATCAATTCCCCTGACACAAGACTGTGGTTGACTTTCCAGAGAGCACATGGCATGTCTCCAGTTAGCTGAAACCCACTTCTGAGTGTATCTATCCTGAAACCACATGATCCTTGGAGGCAACGAGCTCCAGTGACTTGCTAGAAAGGATAATTCCATAATAAGATGTTTTTATGGTCTGGATACAACATTAGAAAGCAAGAAAGGATGCAGTCAGGAAAAACTCTAATCCACACAACAAACTTAATAGTATTAGTTTTGCCAGCCACACTAACTTTTATGCTTTTCTGAGTACTGGTGTGGAGCTCAGGTTTTTACAGAAATTGTCTCAGTAACTATTTGCTGGCTTGAGTTTTTCTGATTGCGTCACAACTGAAATGGAATAATGTGCTGAAATGATAAAAAATGAGGAATGTGTGAGCAACAATGACCAAACCTACCACAGAAAATGTAGGGAAGAGTTCTCAGAGCTGGTGGAACAATACTGTTGCGATACACCGTTGATGGGACCCGAGCCAACATCTCTGCAGGATGCTGCAACACAGCGTGGACGTAACAGCTCAGGGCAAGTCTAATCCCAACGCCTCTGCACCACATCCTTGCACAGCACAGAGTGCCAAAGCAGTCAGCATGGGGCAGCTGGCACAGCACAGGCACTCTTACCTGCTGACAAGCCCTCAGTGGCAGTGTGAGGGAAAATGATGGCACAAGGGATGCTGGCTCCCACCATGAGCACAATCAAACCCACTATCAAATCACTCTGAAAACTCTTACATGCCTCCTGTTGATCCTTTTCTGCCCAAGCTATCTGTAACAGTTATTTGTGACTTCACTTATTTTAAGAAGACTCATCCTGAACCTGCTGCTAAACCAAGGTGACCAAGCAGCCACTCAGGGGGGGAATAGGATTAACCAGATTACTGAGCTATCAGAAGCTGCAATAATTAGGTTGCCTGAGGACTCAGCTTCCTGCCCAGCCCAGCATCACCATTGGAGGAAATGGTAACTCAGCTGGAAATTTGTCACCTCTTTCTTATAAACCATATCAGGAGATTTCTCTCAAGCACATGTCCTGTGATTTAGCCACAGAAATACCATCAAATGGGTGGAGAAAGCAGGCAACTCTGGACTAAATACTTCTTTGTTTTGTATGGAAGCTGACATATGAATAGTAAATTGTAATTTTTATTATATTTAAAAGCTACTTAAAGATCTTATTCACATGCTGTCAAACATGTTATTAACTTTGATAAGGCAAGTGGGAATACAATTTCACCCTTATTACACAAATGTGTGAAAGGGCAGCTAGAGCATTCAACATGCCAAAAATTAGTCACATGTATTTCCATGTAAAAATTATTTAAGTGGTTGTGCAAATCTATGGGACTGTAAATATGCTTTCTACATATTAAATATATATTTTCATAGATACTTTATATCTATTTCTACTGATAACCTCCATATTTATTTTAAAAGTTATTTGTATATCTGACCTATGTGATTTTTGCTCAGTCTTTCTAGGCCTTAACATACTCAAATGTGACTTAAATTACTATGACTTGCCATTTGCTTGTAAGGAAAAGTTGTACATAAATATAAGCCTCTCATCCTAAATAAAAATATATATATATTTAGAATTAATTTGACTGTGTAAAGGAAACAACAAAACCCTCAGTGACTTTTAAAAGACAGTATTTTTCCAGCTGATTATTAACATTAATAGATTATATTTTCACATACCACAAATAGAATCACAGAATGGTTTGGGTTGGCAAGGACTTTGGATAAGAATATCCTGAATGAGATCAGGTTGCCCAGGGCCCCAAGCAGCCTGGCCTTGAACACTTCCAGGGATTGGGCATCCACCACTCCTGTGGGCAACCAGTGCCAGTGCCTCACCACCCTCATAGTAAAGAATTTCTTCCTAGTCTGAACCCACCCTCTGTCAGTTTAAAGCCATAATCCCTTGTCCTGCCAGTACTATCCGTGTAAAAACTCTTCCACTACTCACATGACTACAAATTACTCAGCTGAGCTGTCCCTCAGTCTGTTACCCTATACAAGCTACCAAAGTATGAGGTTGTTTGATAAGGTTCAGGTCACTCATAAATTATACCAGAATGATAACTCTAAGGCATGTGTGCTGTGTGGATAACTTTTTGAAGAGGAAATTGCACAAACTATAAAGATGTATTGTTCTTTTAAAATCTTCTTTTCCAGAAATTTACACTGATTTTGGCTACTAGCTAAAATGCAGAAAGAAAAGAGGGTCAGGGCTATGACAAGAACAACTTGGTTTCTGGAAGAGCAATACTTGTTTTCAGTTATTACAAAATTTTGTACAGCTAGTACAGCTTACAACCTTTTGCATTAATACAGAGGGCTTTCAATGAAGTATGGTTACATATTATTTTCCTAGAGAAACACTTCAATAAAACCCAAAACACAGCAATGATCCTGTAAGCAAATAAAATTATTTACTCTAACTGCATATGAATGGTATTATTATTGTGGCAAAATCCACTGATCCCTGGAAACCCACTGGAGACAATTTCCAATATGCAGGGTTTATGGGAGTAGATGCAGGCATATCCCAGAAGGTTGCTAAGGAACTAGCAGATACATGCATTTTTTTGCAGAACTGACACGTAAAATATATCCCTGTTTCTTGGATTAGGTGAACTGAGAAAGCTGTGTGGAACAAGATACTCACAACAAATTCTCCTTATTTCCCTTAATCAAGAAACCCCTGAGATATATAACTATGAATAATTCAACCTTTCACTAACATTTGGTGCAATTAATAACAGTACTTTAAAGCTGCTAGCTTTGTTTATCTTTTTATGCATAATTAAAGGGTGTTGATATTTAAGTTTCCAGCCAAGGAGCAAACTTGGTTTGGTTTTGCTGGCAGCAGCTGCTCCTGGCTTAACTAAGATGTGATAACCTGATATTGCCCCATCTCAGCACATGAGGTGCAGTCAGCTTTCAGCTCTGCCACCCCTCCTGCTCAGGCTCAATTGTGCTGGAATTCTGTGCTCTGTCTGAATCAGTAGCTGACTGTCTTCTTCCTCCTCCCTTCTTCTTGCCACACATGCATTAGCAGCTTGGAGCTGTGGTCAGAACTTGCCTAATTTTCTCAGGAGTAAAACTCACCAATGGCATGGTATTTAAAAAGTGATTTTCTGTTTCATGCTTTCCAACAGTTTCAGATGCATATGCAAAATAAAGAAATCTGAAAAACAGACAGCTACCAGTGCATTAGATTTTCTGCTCCTGTGATTAAATGGATCCCTGGCTTCCAAGGCACAAATGAAGTCCAGAAAAATTTCCTTTTTAAAATATGTGCTCTAAATTTCTTTGGTGCTACTTACTATATGCTTTATAATTTCAGTTTCCTTTTTTCCTCATCAGAGAATTTCTCTAGCAGATTACTTTATTACTTTTGCTGAAAGGAAACTCTCCAACAAGGTCTCTAGGAAGAGATTTCACATAATTTTCCACTTTTCCCAGTGTTTTTTATTAATTAAAAAAAGTGATTTTTAATTTCCAGCACTTTCTGGTAATTGAGAAAGTTTTTAAATTAGGAACCAAAAGCAAAAATGAGTGATTGTATTCCTCCTTTAAGTCAGAACTTAAACTGCTGAACTCCAGATTCAATAAACTACAAAAGCTTTCCTTTTACATTTTCTATAACTTAGCTGGTTTCTGACCACAGGGCCCTTTACATATTTTGAAGTGGCACACATGGCTACATTAGCATCACCATTTCAAGTTCCATCTGCATATATGAAAACTATTATCTTTTTCAGTTTTTCAGACTTTAAAATCCATCTGAACAAAGGGAAAAGTCAAAATATGGCCATGTTCCCATCAAACTAAATAGTCAACTGCAGCCACCACCCTGCAACCTCAAAACAGCCCCTGCTTCCAGAGCTAGAGCAAGATTAGACTTCTTAGGTGTGGTCACAGCCAACTTTCTTTTGTGGGATTCAAACATCCTTCTGGGGTAAGCTGTTGACTGCATTCAGTAATTTCTCATTTTCATGTAAGAGCATGCTTTGCAAAAGCAAAGGTAGTGGGTGCATCCAGTTAGGAACCACAGCACTGGGTTACATGTATTCACACAATTTGGTTCCCACTTTCTCCCGTTTTTCTGGTGATCACATAGTCCATGTTCCTAAAGCTCTTTGAAATGTTTTCAGAGATGGATGGATGACTGAGTAATCCCTGTCAATCTGAGAAAGACTTTCTCATTGGTGGAATAAGGGACAAGGAAACATGGTGTTTTCTATGGACCCAGTCTGGTTTTGTGCTTCAAGACAGTTCACTGGATAGAGAAATAGCATTTTGTTTCTATACATTATGTTCGTATTTTGACCTAAGAAGAGAGAAGTCTGTGTCCAACTACTTATATCCATGGTTCCATGCTTTGAAAGGTTGTTAAAGGGTCTGAATACCCATGAAGCCAACTGAGCCCAGCTGGAACTTTGGAAACAGAAAATCAAAAGTAATATTAAGTTAATATTCTCAAACATGACAATGTCATACAGAATCCAAAGTCTCAGCTACAAATTTTCACAGGATCATAAATAAAAAAATAATAAACAAACAAACCAAAAAATCCAGAACAAAAAATAATGAAACTTTAGGGAATGATAAAATTCTGAGCCCTTAGAAGGGCTAAGATGATAGATGGGCTTCATATGGTGCCCATGTTCCTAAATCTCTGAGTTACATTTGAAATAGGTTTTGGTTCTTGAGGTCACTTAGCTACCTCAGAATATTTTTCTCGCAGATACTAAATATGTGATTAAAGAGTCAGCTGCCTGTAAGGCTATTGGCTTGTTTCCCTAACCCAGGAAGGACTAACATCCTGCCAAAATCTTTTTCAGGCTTTTCCCTCAGGCTGACTTTATTAATTCAGGGGGAAAAAAAAAGAACAAGAAAAGAAAAAGAAACCATCTCTCACAAAACATGAGCTGCAGGGGCCATTTCACCATGGTGCAGCTCTCCTTGCTCTAAAGCCAACATCTCTCCTTTTATTCCTCATCTTAATGAGCTTTCTCAACTCTTGGTAAGCACTGTCTGACCTAAATGAGTCAGGGAATGGGCAGAAGTTTCCACCTCCTGGGGCCCTTGACCCTTAGCATGGCTGCCTTTCCTTCTGTCATGCCTGACCTCAAACTCCAGGACTGGCATTAAGCTCTTTAGGAAATTAGCACAGTAGACATATAGTTAAGTACCTACTTGGATATCCAATTTCTAGCTTCTGCTTTTGAGAACTTGCCTGCTGTTCCCTCTGCTGTAAGGCAGGATGTGGTTATTGCTGGCATTAAAAGTTGTTCTGCATCCTTAACTTCTCATGGAAGGGAAAAAGTGAGCAAGGCACTCCTCAGAGTGGAAGCAAGGTGCTCTAATGAAGCTGTCAGCTGGCTTAGCACTAGGCACCTAGAGCTGTATTGGTACCTACACATGCTTTATAAAGTTGTTGCTGCTCCTGTTGTAACATTTCTGCTACAGCTCCCTAAATAGAATGATGGGCCAGTTTGCTCAAAACATGGCCTCAGTCTCTAGAGGGCAGGTAGAACAGAGACCACGTTATTGCAGTGAGCCAAGCCCAGCACTCTGCCATTTAAATGTCATGGAGCACAAAGATGGATGTGGCATAAATATCAGTGTGGGCAGAACAAAGGCCCCATTCTATGGATGGCCAGCAGTGCACCCAGTTCAGGGGAAGTGCTCTAAGTCACTATGATGTATGGAGGTGAAAAGCATAAAGAAGGCCAACTTTGCCCTCCCAAGCACTGCCAGTGTTTCCCAGGCTCATACAGGCAGGTGCCAAGAAGAGCACTAACAGCCTTCAAAGAGCTCCCATTTCCCCATTCAGATTCACTGTCACCTCCTGCTTTGGGATGCTGAAACCTCCTTTCGTAGGTCTGTTCTCCACAGCCAATATGTTCATATATTTATATACCAGCTATTTCCCTCTCAGTACCTGTCATGCCTATGTCACACCTTAATAGCATGACCAGCCACTTGCTTTTTGTTTTTCTAGTGCAAGGATGTCACCATCTACAGTTCCAGGACCTGAGAATATCTCTAGCTTGTTATAGTTTATATTAAAAGTGCAGTTAGGCAGCACTAATGCTCTCTGTAATGGCAGAAGAAGGATCATGCAACACAGTATTTTTTGTTAAATAAGCCTCTATGTCTTTTACAGCTAGAGAAAGGAATCTTTTTTTTCATTTGCTTTTGTTTTAATTAGTTTTTGCTGACACTGAATTTAATGGGAGGGAAAATTTTAATGCAATTCAAATCAGGTCTTTTTTGAAGCAGGCACAGGAGATCAAAAAACACACCCTATGCAGGCAGTAACTTTTAGCTAGAACAGCTGGGAAGGTTTGATGAGATTCTAGTTCTCCCAATGGGGTGAATAGAGAAGAAAGCCAAAAAGACAAACTAGAGGGGAAAAAAGGATTTATTTTTGAAGGTATTGTTCTAGTTCCTTCCCATATGCATCTCCACAAGGGCAATAAAATCAAATGGCTTCCTGCTCCTTGCTCCTACCACTAGTTTGAGATTTTGTTTCATTTGACAAGGGTTACTGTAATTTAATCATTTCTAGAGTGCATTAGGTGAAAATAGCACTTTGTAAACCGTTTGAGAAGATGGACTCCACCTGTCCCGAATGTTCCATAATCTAGGGACACATCTTCACAAATCCTGTGGCTCTGCAGTTCACGTTTATGCCACAAGGGCTCAGGAGCTCTCAGGAGTCAGCACTGCTTCAGCTGGATCATTCTCTGAATAAAATCTATGGGAATTCTGCCAACGACTTCATTAGTCGAAGGCACGAGCTATCATTCAGAGGACCAGGATGTCAGAGCCAGCAGAACAAGCTTAGAAGGGAGACAGCCACACATGGAAAGGAAAAGCTGGCAGAATGCATAACCCCTCTGTCAGGGGTGAGGCTTCAGCAGCTTGGGAAATAATAACTGGGATGAAGGGTGGAGAGGGAAGACTGCAGGAACAAATCTGTCTTGTGCTACATCCTTGACTAATTCCTTTGACTTCAGCAAGAGTTACTGGCCTGAGTAAGGTGAGGATTTAGAGGTGCATGTTCCTACACAGCACAATGCATGAACTGTAGACATTTACAAGCGTTTCAGACTAACACCCAGCCTGTTAAAGCCAGGAAACTGGCCACTTGGGATTAACCTTGCAGTATGATATTCATTATTCACCAGCATGGCAATCCAACAGAGACTGACTATGAAGCCTGATATTCATTAAATTGCAGTACTGCATCTCTGAGGTGGCCCATGGTGCAGCCCTGTGTGTGTGCATTTCTGTGTGTGCACTTATGCACATGTACCATAAAATATGAAGGCAAGAGGGAGGGATGTATATTTTAGAAAGGACACAAATTCAGCATGAACAGTGGCTGGCCTTGCAGGGATCTCTGGTGAAGGTGCCAAGTAATGTTTGGCTTCCAGGTCAGACAATTTTTTTTTTTATCCTAAATCTACTCATGCAAAGACACAGCTTATAGCTTGCAGATGGCTCATTCTGCTGATCTGCCAGTATTCACACTCAGAGTGTGGAATTATATCACATGAGCAAGGGGATTGCTGTCTTTTCTCATGGCTTTGTTATTGCAGGCAAAAAAAAAAGAACAGCAAACCAGAAAATAAGAAAAAGAATAAAAATAAGAAACATTATTTTTGGAGAGATTTTAAAATTTAATTTTTAAAGATAAGGCAAATATGAGCTCCCAGTCAAACATTATCTCTTACTCATATGTTTATCAAGACAGCCAAAAAATGAGGATGGGT
The DNA here is from genome assembly GCF_029582105.1 of Oenanthe melanoleuca. Classification (NCBI taxonomy): domain Eukaryota; kingdom Metazoa; phylum Chordata; class Aves; order Passeriformes; family Muscicapidae; genus Oenanthe; species Oenanthe melanoleuca. The sequence goes on along the minus strand of NC_079335.1, from coordinate 84,592,604 downwards.
TTTATATTTTAAATAAAGGACCCACTAACACTACTAAGCAAAAGATTTTTTATTTCACTCAGGTGCTTGCTTGCATTTTTCATACTTTGAAAAATTCCCTGAACAATGATAATCATTAAGAATAATTGCTAATGTTATAAATACTGAGAGTCTCAAATTCATTAACAACACCAAGGAAAAGAAATCAGTATGAAGGCTTAAATTCAGTCCCTGAAAAGGAGAGACACAATCTTTTTACACAATATTATAATCAATTTCAAAATCTCAGTAGAGTTGCACTTTTGTAAACCAGAAGTGATTGTATTAATTTATTGAAGTTATCTAGGGAGTGTACCAATATAGCACAGAAATGCTGACCTGTGAATATGTAGTCTGTATAAAAACACACAAGAAATCCATTTGTGTAATTTGATCTAAAGAAAAAGGTTAATATTTTGTCCTTTGGAAAATTATTTGGGTTGCTAAAAGCTATTCACACATTTGTGATGAAGTAGTTGGAGGTTTTCATCTGAAAATGCATTTTTTAAAAGGGCAGGGCTAAGTGTTTCACAACAGCTGCAAGACAGCAGAAATAGGGAGCAACAAGAGATAGTTCAGCAAAGGGCCACCAAGATGATGAGGGGACTAGAGCATCTCTCCCAAGAGGAAAGGCTGAGACAGACAGGACTGTTCTCTTAGAGGACAGAAGTCTCAGGGGGGTCTTATTAATGTATATAAATACCTGAAGGGAGGTTTTGTTGAGATGAAGGACTCAGGTTCTTCCCAGTAGTGCCCAGAGACAAAAGGCAATGGTATAAACTAAAACACAGGAGGTTCTCTCTGAACATCAGGAAACACTTTTTCACTTAGGAAAAAGTGAGGATGACTGAGCACTGGCACAGGTTTCCCAGGGAGGTGGAGGGTTCTCCTCCCTTGGAAACATTCAAAAACTGTCTAGAAATGGTCCTGGGCTGCTTCTTCTAAAGGATGCTGTTTAATCAGAGGGGCTGGACCAGATGACCTTCAGAGGTCCTTTCCAACCTCAACCAGCTGCTGATTCTGTGATTCATCATTTCACAGCATCAGAGAATATTCAGTGTTGGAAAGGACTCACAAGGATCATCAAGTCCAGCTTAAGTGAACGGTCCCTATGGGGACTCAACCCACAACCTTGAGGCTGCCAGCACCACACTCTAACCAAGATAATCTCAGGTTTTTCAGTTTGGGTTTTTTTTTGTTGTTGTTGTTGTTGGTTTGTTTCTGAAACATGTCATCCAACTAAAACAAGCCCTTTTTTGTCTGGGTGAGGAAAGTAAGGTAAGGTAGAACAAAGTGATCCTTTTAGCCTCAGTCTTAGCATATCAATTTAAGCTTCCTCTGTTCTGACACACCATGAAGTTCAATCCTCTGTAGCTCCTCTGTTAAGAAGAAAAGGAGAGTTTTAATAGGACAGTCCCTTCTAAGGGGACAGAGGGCCTGATGTGCAGACAAGACACAACTCACAGGGAAGTCTGCTGTCTCCCAGGGGAGATAAGGGACATTATTATTACTACTCCATTTCTATTATTATTATTACTCCAGCCCAGTAAGATTCTTTGATTACTATCCACCACAGGTTGCTCAAACTGACAGAGACAAAATAAAAAAGAGGAGTCTGAGGGCCCATCTGGGATGATGGGCAGAAGGGATCAGGAGCACAGGTAGTCATTTCCTCGATTCTTCTGTAACAAGGAATAATACTGATAGGAATAGGCAGATCCATCAGGTCAATGCATGGCTCCAAGGAGGGTGTCAGTAGAGTAATTCCAGCTCAGCATATTCTGTGATACTGTGAGATTATTTCACCTTCTCCAACAAACTGAAAAATTGAACTGCCCCTACTCTCATCATCATGGTAATCTGGTGTGATTCCTCATTCGGTTTTCATCTCAAAATAATTCCCTAAAATATTTGGCAACGCCCCCATTAGACCCACTCTCCTCCTTTTTGCCTGTCCTTCTGTGTCTTTGGCCTTGAGTATTTACTGAAGGGAATTAATTTAATGGAACTTGTAGGTTCAGCTTGAATATATATGAACATGGCAGCACAGAGTAGCTGAAAATGAGTGAAAGGAACAAGTGATCCCTGTGGTGCTCTTTGCACCACATAGTCCTCAGGCTCATTGGGAATTATTAGCCAAGGATCTTTGCATGTAATAATATGCCAAAAAAAAAAAAAAAAAAGAAAAAAAAATGTTTTCTTGACTAGTTAAGGCTGACATTTTATTTGACATTTTTTGACTGTTTATTTGGACAACTTTGCAGGATTTTGTCACACAACGTGTGAGAAGAAAAGAGCTGTTGAGCAAACTCTATCATATGGTTGCAGGATAGAAGCATTTGCAAGGGTTTGATTCCAGATGGTGATAAGTGTAACATGGACAACAAACAGAAGTGGCAGTAACTTTTTACTTGTGTTTCCGCAATTCTTAAGAGAGCCAGTCCTAGATTGACATCTCCATGGCAATCAGCATCCTACAAAGATTAATATGATGATTAGAGCTGCAACAGGTTACAACTGCAATATAAAGAAAGTTATTGATGCTTAACAAATGGATATCCAGGGAGTAAAAATAGACATGGAGAAAATATTGATAAGAAGGATAAGCAGTGGACAATAGACTTAAGTTTATGACATTTGGAGAAATGTAGGAAGGCAAGGAGAATTTTAAAGGAGGCTTTGAAATGTAGGCAATGGAGTGGCCCTTAAAGTTTCTGTTTAATTTTTCCTATAAAGGAAGGGCAGGATAAAAGAGATCATAAGAATATTTAAAACTTAACTTAAAAGAGCTGGAACATAAACTTTAAAACCTTAAAAACCAGCATACCTTTCCAAGAAATGCAAATAGAAGGGGTGCCATGGCTTAACTAAGAGGATAGAAATTTCATATCTGCAGCATTACGTGTAACAGCACAGAACTATATTTGTCTAGAGAAACCAAAAAAAGAGAGAAGAAAACACTGAACCACCACATGATAAAAGCCCAGACAACAATAAACAGCTTTTCAAATAGAGAATAAGCACATGATTTTGAGTTGTTACTCTGAGAAAATCAGCAAACTTAAAACCTTGAGAAGGTCACTGCAGAGAAGAGATGAAGTGAAAGAAGGTGACCTTTTATGAATCTACTTACAAAGGACTAAGCAAAAGAAAAGAATTATACAGAATATTCACCTAAGAGAAAAAGAAGGGAACAAAGTTTCAGGAAGTGTGTACCCAGGGAAGAAGAGGATAAGGAAGTAGGGAATAGAGAACAGCAGATATGAGGAAAATAGAAAGAGCAACTAGGAATTAATATAAGTGGTAAATGCACTGTATTAAAGCAAGTTAAATATAGAAAGTATTTTTCCAATACTGTTATTTTCAAAATTTGTGTCAAATGTTATGAAAACCTTGCTGAGACATCTTGAATTGTGAGAAGTTAAGCCTGTAAAACTCTGTTAAAATCCTGTAAAGCTCTGGTAAAATTCTGTCTAAGATACAATAGATTCTGCTCTGAGAGAAGAGAATTTCCCTATTTGATGAGCACAAATTACTTGGAGAGCATTTTTATACATCCCTTGTCCAAGAAAGAGAGCAGCAATAGTCAAATAATTTTCAAATTCCATTAAAAATATGTATTTTAAGAGAGTATTGGGTCTCCTTTTCCCCCTATTTTTATCTATGCCAGGTTACCAATCCCTAAAGAGGATAATAGTTTCCAGAGCACTCCTTTGGGAGATTTCAGCTAGGTGTGGCCTAATTGTGAGATGTGCTGCCACATGAAAGCTTCTGCAGGGCAAGCAATAGAGATTATGCTCGCATTTAAATCATTCTGTGGTAGGCATAACAGTAGGATTTGTAACCTGAAATGGCTACAGAACCCTTCCAAATAGGGTTTAAGTGACAAAGTCAAGTCAGGATATGCAGAATGAGGAAAATGCATCAAATAATCCGTGCGGAAAATCACATCCAAACGCCCTCAACTCCAGTTGTGAAAACTCTTGAGAAGCATAATGAGAGACTGGGGATCAACAGGGCTATGGAAAATAATGAACAATGACAATGAAGCAGCCTACTCTAGAGTCAGATTTCTGATCTGTAGCTCTTGTTGTTGTCCCTGATTCATGATCCTCTTTACCCATCTGTGAAAGAAGAACAGAATATTTTACAGGGTGGGGGATGTGAACCTTAATTTGCTAACATTTCCAAAAGAATTGTGAGATCCTGAGATGAAGAGGCCAAATTTAATGCTCATTGTTTAGGCTCTAGTCTGTCTGTGCTCAGACAGAACTCCCACTGAGACTGGGAGCTGCACAACAATTCCCGAAGTTGGTCCATTTTTCCTAGGAAAATGAGACAGTTGCAAAGTACAGTTCGTTTGGCGCATTCATTCAGTACCCTGGAGATACAGCATTATGGTTAGTTACACATCTCAGAAAGCTTCTTCAGCAATACTGCAATGGCTTTGAATCCTTACAAGGCTGTGCAGTCCAAGTAAAACAAAGCTGCTGGCAAAGGTAATAAGCCAGCACTCCACACCTGATTAAGCAGCATTGTTTTGGGTCTAGCACCACGCCAAGTTCTCGTGTCAATGTGGATGCACGGTATCCCAGAACTGCTTAAAGTGAAGCTTTACCACAGCAGCAGTGGGCAGCTTCGTGAGCAGGTATGCCTAACACTGCTTCTAAACCCAGCAGTTTTCAGGAATCAAGCCCCTCTCTATACACACACACACATAAAACAAAACAAAAAACCCCAACAAGAAAAGACCCAAAGACCCTTTCTCAAATCCCAGAGGTGATGGAATGTAAATAAGGGAAACTGAGCCCTTAAATGATCTGCACATGCACACACTACCTACAGCATTTTTGGTTGCTAACTGTAAGCAGCTGCCAATTTCCCTCTAATGCTCAGACTACTAGCTAACTGATCTGCAAGTCCCAAAAGTGTGTTATCTTTAATGTGTCTCTAATTTTGCTAAGAGCCTACTATTTATAGTGTGTCATTTATTTACTTATTTACCTTCAACTAATTAAAGCTATCATTTAAAAAAAATGCAGCTGAAAAGGAAAACACACTCTCTTCCTCTGTGTGTGAGTGTGTGTGTGTGTGTGTAGAAAACCCAATCTGTTCACTTAACTGGATGAATGTTACAAAAGTTCTGTTTTGCTTGGAAAAGCAATGCATGAGTAAAAGCTCCAAAACCCTAGCATTATTATCTCTAATTACAATTGGCAATATGTGGCAATCATAATTATTCATTTATGCAAAATAGCTTACAGTGTGTCTCATTTTTTATTCCCTGTTAAAGGATGGCTCAACAAAAGAAGAAAAAAAAAAAGATTATAGTGCTGAACATAATTGTGCTAAATGCTCAGTCATTTTGTTTAAAAAATACTGCAAAACTAAACTGCTATTTCTGCAGAGACAGAAAATGATTTAACAAGGATATATAGTATACTCTGCAGGTGGAAATCCATTTAGAAAATATATTTCCCTGAAAAGGAGTGATATTTCACAAAACAACTTAGAAGCGTGATTTTTGCCATTTCTGAGAAGGAAGGAAGGAAGGAAGGAAGGAAGGAAGGAAGGAAGGAAGGAAGGAAGGAAGGAAGGAAGGAAGGAAGGAAGGAAGGAAGGAAGGAAGGAAGGAAGAAAGGAAGAAAGAAAGAAAGAAAGAAAGAAAGAAAGAAGCCCTTCTTGTTTTAATCTAGCACATGCTTCTCCTGTTAGCAAAATGCAAATTTGCAAATAGTCAGAGGAGAGACCATGACCATAAAACTCGCTATGGTTCTGAAACATGACACTTTATTTTATTTTAGTTCTACCACAGTACACTAAGCAATTGAATAAGATCAAGTGCATTTCATGATAAAAAAATAAGGAAAGAGAAGTTCATGCTACTCACATAAGTAATCCCTATTTATGTGTGTATTTCTAGTGGAATATCACACTAATTTATGGTACTCAGAAAAGCCAGGGTTCATGAGAGTTGCCAGTCATGCTTTAATCAGGCACTTGGGGTCAGGGACTTTAGAGGACAACCTCCCCAAACAGAAAGGACTCTGATTCAGGATGCCAGGTCCAGAGATTCAGCCTCAAGAAAATAAATGCTGAGAAGGCTGCTTGTTGTGTATTAGGAGAAACTGGAAAGATACTCTAAAACCTGTCTGAAACAGACATGGCTGCTTTAATCCTGACGCGTTGTACCAGATGAGCAGCCCTTACTCTCGGATCCAATCCCACACTTTCTTCTGGAACAACTTTCTCCCCATCACACTTCTTCCTGTCTCAGAGCAAAACTGAAAGTAATAGAACTATTTCTGTGAAAAGGATCATCCACTGAACCAATGGGTTTTTTTGATGTCTAGGCCTTTAAAAACTTTTTCAAAGTGTCTTAAATATATAAAAATGTAGGAGATACTAAAATCAAATAGGAAGCAGATCTTTTTTTTTCTTGTGCTGATGGTGTTGATTAGAGCAGAGGAAATGGAGATCACCATTGGAATGCATGGGAAAAAACAGGCTTCCAGAATACTATGATAAGTTGCACTGCGTTTTTTTACCAAACAAAAATTGGTCAGCTTCACAGAGTTGTTAAAATAGTCAATTTTTTCTCCCGACTTAGTAAATGATGACAGAAAATGAGGGAAACATGAGAGAACATCATACATTAAAAATTTAAAGCAAAATAAATAAAATCCAAATCTGAAAGAACCAAAGGACAGTATTGCCATTACTTTCCACTTGTTTTTACTTGTTTTTATCAGACAAAATAAATGACTAGCATGTGAGCTTGTCTCCTTTTTCCTCTCTTGAGCATATGATTAGGATGCAGGAGATACCAACTAGGCCCAGCAGTGACTTCTTACTATAGCTAATTCATTGTGTTTTGGTCCATTACCACCAGAAGACATTTTCCACCCTTCACACAGAACCAGGAAGAAACACTCTGTTTGCATTACAGTAAATATCAAAATTCATCTTTTAATCAGAATATAGAGTTGGGTCCTGTATCTGCTGTGCATATTATAGCTCAGAGGTCTGGGTTTACTGACACAGTCATCATTTGCTTAACACAGCACAACACCTGCATGAGATGCCCTGATTACAAAAAACAGCTTGTTAGGTTGCTCTGCACAAACAAGTGATATCAAACACTAGAACCCCAATGTACCTTTGGAGCAATGGGAAAGAGAACTTTGCTATCCCTTGCAGCAGATGAAGGAACAAGTGAAGGCCATCTACAAAAGGTACATTTCAGTGAGGAAAGTGTTCAGTTGGGATAGCTGAGAGTGCAGCCCAGCCCTTTCTCTAGTGACAGCCCAATAAAAAATGACAAAGTGTGATGTCAACCAGAAAAGACCAGAAAAGACCAGAAAAGACCAGAAAAGACCACCCTGCCCAGCTGCACTCAGCTTCCAGCCCACTCTAGCAATTCACATAGGTGAATATCAAAGTTTAACATTATCACTCACTGACTGAAGGCCTGGCTGGACTGTGGGCAGAGTATTTGTCACCCAGTCAATTGTCACAGGGATTGCTGAGAACCATTTGCATTAAGTAAAGCAATATTCACAGGACTAAATATGTTACCTTAGGAGAAATGTGCAGAATACAGAATTTCCAGCATGAAGAAATTGCCATTTCTGTACCATTCTTTTAATTTTAGGAGGGAGTGCCAATCTGTCCAAAATTAAGAAATACAAACCAAACACCATAAATTGAGACAACTATTTGGGAAGAATAGTATCATCCTTTTCAACATTTCTGTTTAAATGAAAGCAATAATTTGGGCTTTCCTCTACCCAAATGCTTCATGTACTTCAATAAATCAGTCAGAATTGCTTCATTGGTGGTGAGCTCTGTCTCTAAACTACCTGGCAGTCAGAAAAAAAAGGTAAAACATATTTATTTTCTCCTATAGGCCTGGCTTCCTGGCCAGGATGTATACTCCTTATGACATTCAGAGAGTTGTGACAGTCATAACATCATAACTAGATTAAGACAAAAAGAATCATCTCTGAACCACAAGAAGAGTAGGGAAATCTCCAAGACAGCACAAACTGCAGACCTAAGTTATAATTTCTAACAAGATTGTGGCTTAATACTTAAATTAATTCATGTCAAATATTATGATTAAAAATTTTCTATCATAAGGAAAAATTTTCTCAAAGTCTCCTAAATGAAACTTGAAGAGTGCAAGACAGGAGAATGTCCATCAAAAAAGAATATTGTTTGGCATTTCTAGGCAGGTTTTTAATGTTCTTTTCTCTTTGGTTGGCACAGAAGGTGAAGATTCATTATAATATGGATAATAATGATTATAAAATAATAAATATATTTTAAAATTACAATAGCCAAAATAATTTCATTTTCATATGTCTCAAAATGACCATACAGTTTACCTGAAGGCTTTTTCCCATCATGTCTCTGTGATTTCACAAGACACATTCTTTCCACCAATACTATGGATGGCAACAACCTCTACAAACAGTAATCCTTCCCTCTTCATCCAAACCACTAATTTTTCTAGTCTTAGAATTATTGACTTAGCTTATTCATAAAGTTAAATTCTACCTTACACAAAATACAGTGGGCTTAGGTGAGTTTTTTTCCATATGTCTTGTAAGTACAGTGTGTTCCCCCAGAGTATCAACAGGCCTGATTTTAAAGAGGACTGGTAAGGCAGCTCTCCATATCTTGGAGATGGTTTTCAGAGTCTTAAATTATATTTATCCATAGTTTTCTATGGTATTATATGTAATATTTGGAAATGCAATCTGAATATTAACTAATCCATCCTCTGGCTGGAATTAATTTGCCTTATCTCAGTTTTTCATATGTGGAAAAAATACAAAAGGACTAATATCAGAAATGGGGAACATTAAATGGAATTCACAGGGGTTGGTGTAAATGGATGAGGTAAAGCACATGGGCTATGTCAACTTAAAAGTGATTCCAAAGCTCAAGTTTTGGACCTTTGAGTGCAAATCCCTGAGTTTTACCCACAGTGGCAGTACAACCCAAGACTGACCTATCTACTGCATTTTCAGATCTTCAGTCCAGCTCATTCAAACTCTGTCCTAGTTCTTCAGAGACTATTTAGCTCCTCTTGGAAATAAGCAGAGTACTTGGTAACACAAGCATACAAAATCCTTCATAACTTCTTACAATGACTGAGCAGCACATCAAGCAATTTACAAATTAAAGAAAGGTGAGGAACTTTCCCAAAATAAAATTTACGCCTATGTTTCCAGAGAAACATCATGTAACAAATGAAGATCTTATTTACTAGTTAGTTTCCAAAAATGTTTTTCTCTGGTAGAAAATTATGCCAATGCAATAGCTTGATTTAACTTGGCAAAAATCATCCAATGGAGGGTGCACAATTGCTAAATCATAAAAATCACGTGCACTTCAACAGTAAGGTTTTTAAAATCTTTCCATCATAATTTCCTTCTTCTCATCCTTCATGGTCTAACTTCAAAAGAGAACACTAGGCATTTTAGGACTGAGGCAGTCAGAGCTCTGATGCTCTGCTTCCAGCAAGCACCACAGTGCACGAAAAGGGATGGAACAGCCAGGTGGGTGGAACTGTGTCCCACTAACTCAGGGGCAAGCCTTCCACTGACTGCAGTGGGGCCACACTTTATATGACTCATTGTCCCATTTATTAAGGAAATATGCCTTTTCCTCTAAGAGGAAACAGCTTCCCTTCAGTATCAGTAGCTTTAAGATGATATAAGAATGGGTATGTTTGCAATTATTTGGCTCGAACTGTACACTGAGGACTAATAAACAATTACTAGCTTGGCTTAACAATTTCCAAAAACACAAAAAAATGTTCTGAAGAATCATAGGTTACCCAGGGAAACCTTAATGTAATTCACAGGGAAGCTTGCAATTTCCTCAGCGCAGAGTTTGAAAACAAAGCAAAGCAAAGATTTGTCATGTTTCATATTTCCAAGCCAGTATGTCTACACTCATGTGGTTTCCATCTCTGGCAGAGTGTAAAGAGGAAGTAAAATGTCAAGTTGTTTATTTCTGTGCAATTTTCTTATCTCAAAATAACACTGAGTTTGCTAGATCCAATCTGTCTTCAATAATAGACAGAGGAATTCCTTTGCTCGGCACTCTTCCTTTTAGAGAAATCTCATGATCTGGAAAGAGAGGAGTTAAATCTCTTTTGACAATTTTGTCAAAACCAAAAATGTCATCTGAAACAGCAGCCTTGTTTTCTAGGGAAATAAAATATTGTTTTCCTTTAGTTCAGTTCATATACCACCTTTTCATATTATCTTTTTTTTATATTGTTTCACTGCAGATGAAAAAGAAAAGCAGAGACAGACGAAAGGACACCTAGAAATTCACTCTTCATTATCATAAGCTTTCATTTAATAGCATGAGAAAAATGAATATGCTTAAATCAGCAAGTTGTTCTTTACCTCCACAGAACAGTCTTCATTGTCAAGTATGTGATCAAAGTTCCCTGCCTAAAAGTTGAGGACCCTAGGCCTGATTTCAAAGTATTAGAGATTCAGCTACTTCTTTCTTTTCGAAAATAAATATATATTTCAGCATGTAAGCTTGTGCTTCTGCCCTTTTTAACTACCCATTTCTGAGATAAATGAAATGTATGAATACATAAAAGTTCTCCATGCTTCCATATACTTTGTTCTTAAATCACGCTGCAGATTTGAGCAATATCACATTTATTTTTAAAAAACTTTTTTTTTTTCAAATTTATCTAATCCAAATTCAATCTATTAATATGTTTTTCTATGTCAACACTGCATGAGTTTGCAAATGCACATGTAAGTACCCACTTTCCCAACCCTCTATACTTCATAAGAGAAATTTAGCTGCAGCAGCATAGAAAGACATCAGCCCCAAGGAAAAATGAGAAGAGAAAAACATTCCTTCCATTGCTCCATTTTGATTCCAGTTCCCCTATCCAAAATACTCTATCTCATGCATTTGGACAAAGAGAAGAATAAAACTTGTGGCTTTTCCTGCAGTCATCTTTGGCCTTGTGGTTAACATTGTCTTCCTGACCTGTATATAGCATAGTCCCAGATGATGGTACCAGACTGTAGCACAAGGCTGTACAGCTCATGGTCTCTCTTTTACAAACATGCTCCTTCCCACTGACAACAACTCCCTTTTAACTGACAATACAAGGCTCTAAAAGGGCTGACTAACAGAGAGAAGAGGAGCAAAGCCTCCTGAGATAGCTAGCAATAAATACAAAACTGAGGATGAAGCAAAAACTTCATAGACCAGCACAGACCTTCCTTTTCTTTTTTAAAATTCTTATCATTCTTGCAGAAGCATGATTAAATGATTTGGGATTGGCTCATTAGCAGAAAGGAGTGGAACATAAATGGCTGTGTTCACATTTAGTGTCACTTGACATCTAGTTCAAAGATACAAAATCTGTGTAGATTACAGATTTCTTTAAAAGCATTCACAGCTAAAAAGAACATTTTATAAATTAAATGCATGTCTGTTTCCTTCTGCTCTATATCTCTATCCATAGGGCTAGCAGAAAGTGAGAGTGCCTCCCCTTGAAATCATGGAACATACTTTGATATCTGAAGACAAAATCATCCTCTTGGTTCCTACATGTTGAGCCTGTAAAGTTTGTGATGTCGACAAGCCGAGTTTTGCAAACCACCCACAGCCATCGAGCCCATATGTGTCTGGTTTATCATCCCTCAAAACAGGCTGAATTCCTCTCAGTGCACACAGGCAAATGAGGCACAGGAGTACCCACAGTGAAATGCTTTTTACATTTAGCTACTTAGTGCTTAAGCAACTTGTTTGGGCCAGACACCCAGGCTCCCCCAGCATCAATGGGTGCAGATACAGGCACCTGCAGGGGGTGATTCATCTTCTTCAAAGATAGGGGTCTAAACCAGGGCTTACAGCTGCCTTCTGGAGCTGCCTATCTCTCACATTGACTATGGTGGGAGCCTAGATGACTAGCTGAGATTAGGTGCCTAATTTTTAGGCAGATAAATTTTCTTGCCCGAGGTTACATGAGAGATCTGTGGCAGAACCAGGGTTTGAACCCACGTGTTCCACATGGAGCTGGTAAGGGATCACTCAGTCAAATCCAGTGCTTGTGTTACAAAGGTTTTGTGTGTCCACAATAGCTTATTAGACAAGACAAACACACACACAATCAAAAAATCTAATACATTGGTGATTAGTCACCAATCTCTCACACACCTTAGCATATGAAACACCTATTTTAAATGTCGAAAATAGCCATTAAGAAATTTTACCTGTGGTCTGCCACCTTCCCAATAAGTGTCCCAACCACAAAGATTCTCAGGGATCTTCTGAGAATTCTGCAATATAGTTAAAATAATTTCCTATTTATGAAGATGGAAGGAGACAGTTACATCAACACTCATAAAAATTGTGATAACAAATAGTTAGGGAAGAATCACCTGGAACATGCCTGAGTTCTGGGTAATCAAAAAAAGTCTTCCCACCTAAATGCTGCTTTTTCAGATTAAAGAAGCTCAGCAATATCCAGGTACTTCAGAAGGAACCTCTTCACAAATATCTAATACTCCACCTAAATTTCTCACATTTCTGGCCAATGGAGGATGCAAAATATTACCCTGAGAAACCCAGACCTAATGAAATGATGGCCACATTTGTCTGACATGCTCAGACTTAATTCCTACAGTTTGAAGAAATTCAGTAGAATCTGCAGGGGTTAGTATAAACACAATCATCCAGACTCTGAACCCAACTGGACTGTGGGCAAATGGCCACATTTGTTCTGAAAAATAAGCCTGAGTCCTCTGTAAAAACAATTGAATAGTTATATTTGTCAAATGCTTGTGTCACTGAGGAATTATATATTTTACACTAGCTGCATATATTGTATTTTCTACATTTCAACATTTTATTTATCAGCCTATTTTTCCTATTTGATCAAAATATGTTGTCTTCTTGGAGAACTAATTATGTGATAAAATGGTTCAAATTGAAATTCCGGTATTCATTTATGACTCAACAACATTATTGCTTCTTACATATCATCTTCTTTCTGCATGTGTAAAATTAAGTTCATTGCTCTCTTTTCAAGTTCACAGAGATGAAAAAAACCACTGAGGATAAGAGATTTACATCAGTCTAAAAGCTAATTTGGGAGAAAACTTAGAACTCCCTCAAAACAAACATTTGCAGAAAGAAAGTTCTTTCTGATATGCAAGACAAATTTCAATACTTTTGTCTTGAAGCAGTGCAGGTCTTATATGATATATTAATAAAGCAGGAATATTACAGAACTTGGAACATTCACTCTGATATGTTTGGTGGAGGGTTCACCCTTTTGATATTTTTCGACTTTATTTTGAGATACTTTCTACCCTGGCACCTGCTCAGTCCTCCAAAAAAAAGACCTCAAAACCAAAACCCCACCACACAAACATACAGAGTTATTCTCCTGAAGTCTTAGTCCCATCACACTAGGATCTGACAAAATAATTAAAGAGTAGTGCAAACAGTCTGTTCTCAGAATCCCATTCACACCAATCTGAGGCAATGATTTAAATGGTATCCATTTGGTATCTTTTCCATACTAAAACATTTTCTAACTACTCTGATATAGTTCAGAGGTTTTCAAAATACTGAAAGTATTTATTTAGTTCCTGTAAAACAACAGGAATTCTTAATCCTATCGATGGGTCAGGGAAGAAGGGGAAGGGGAAGGGAAGGGGAAGAAGGGGAAGGGGAAGGGGAAGGGGAAGGGGAAGGGGAAGGGGAAGGGGAAGGGGAAGGGGAAGGGGAAGGGGAAGGGGAAGGGGAAGGGGAAGGGGAAGGGGAAGGGGAAGGGGAAGGGGAAGGGGAAGGGGAAGGGGAAGGGGAAGGGGAAGGGGAAGGGGAAGGGGAAGGGGAAGGGGAAGGAGAGGAGAGGAGAGGAGAGGAGAGGAGAGGAGAGGAGAGGAGAGGAGAGGAGAGGAGAGGAGAGGAGAGGAGAGGAGAGGAGAGGAGAGGAGAGGAGAGGAGAGGAGAGGAGAGGAGAGGAGAGGAGAGGAGAGGAGAGGGGAGGGGAGGGGAGGGGAGGGGAGGGGAGGGGAGGGGAGGGGAGGGGAGGGGAGGGGAGGGGAGAGGAGGGGAGAGGAGAGGAGAGGAGAGGAGAGGAGAGGAGAGGAGAGGAGAGGAGAGGAGAGGAGAGGAGAGGAGAGGAGAGGAGAGGAGAGGAGAGGAGAGGAGAGGAGAGGAGAGAGAGAAGAGAAGAGAAGAGAAGAGAAGAGAAGAGAAGAGAAGAGAAGAGAAGAGAAGAGAAGAGAAGAGAAGAGAAGAGAAGAGAAGAGAAGAGAAGAGAAGAGAAGAGAAGAGAAGAGAAGAGAAGAGAAGAGAAGAGAAGAGAAGAGAAGAGAAAGAAGAGAAGAGAAGAGAAGAGATAAAAAGGGAAGAAACAGTTCGAGTTCTTTGTGAAATGCTGCCATCTATAGAGTTTCAGTCGACACTACTTTCTGTGGAGATCCCAAGGAAAACCACAGGCAGCTTACCTCACAATGTGGTTAGTCCAGTAAATGGCACAGGGTTTTTTTTTCAACAAACAATCATATAAATTGTAGCTTTGGCTACAACATTAAGTTGGCAATAGCTTCTACCACAACTATTTCTTGAATGTATAAGCAGCATTTTTAGTTATCTACTGCAAAGTTTCCCTGTGTTTTGCTGGGACATGTATTAATATCAACACTTTGTGTTGTCCTGTCTTTATTTACACTGGTTTCCCAAATTTCAAGGCATACAAGCAGAAATCCTTCCTGTTGTTCCCCATGTAAATATCCCCAAGCATACTATTGTCTGCATTCTCAAAATGGCCAAATAAGTAAGTAGCTAATTATAATTTTCTCACATTATTTCTATTACACCTGAAAATTCAGATGCTTGACACTTTAAAATATTATAAACATACACATCACTCCTTCTTCCTTAGCATTTCTGCTAATGTTAAGGCAGCAGCTGCACCTCTGGGTAAGACAAGCAGATAGAAATATGATAACTTTGAAGAGATAGAAGTATTAGGAGTATTTGTCAGCTGTTACAAATAATAATAACCATATCAAGAAGCCCAGTTTGGCAGCTACTCAGATCTTCAGGAAAAAATGGTCCCCATTTAGTACTGCAAAGGTCTGTATCCTCTTTATCATACTCACTAGAGGACCAGATGCAGGTGAAAAGCAGGGGGTCATTTTGCTTGCTTAAATTGTGATTAAGTGGCATATTTAATCATTAAGATAGATTCTGAAAGATGCCTATTTGAGACAGTACTGTTCAGGTCTGCTTTACAAAATCACATAATCATAAAATCGATTAGGTTGGAACTGACCTCTGAGGTCATCGAGCCCAAGCTGTGCCCAAACACCACCGTGCCAACTAGATCATGGCACAAAATGCCACTCCAGTCTTTCCTTAAGCACCTTCAGGGGTGGTGACTCCACCACCTCCCTGGGTAGCCCATTTCAATCTAACCACACCTTCTGGGAAAAAATTCCTCATAAAGTCTAAATTGTCTCTTGCCTCCCGCTCCCACTTGTGAAATGTCACCAGCAGAGGAACTTCCCATGGCTGGAAAGGTGTGGTAGGAACAACCCTCATTCATGCCTGCTCTGAAAGACAGAG
This sequence comes from Oenanthe melanoleuca, assembly GCF_029582105.1. Taxonomy (NCBI): domain Eukaryota; kingdom Metazoa; phylum Chordata; class Aves; order Passeriformes; family Muscicapidae; genus Oenanthe; species Oenanthe melanoleuca. The sequence continues at coordinate 84,576,941 of NC_079335.1, read as the reverse complement.
CCAGCTCAGCCCTCCTCCATGGGAGTCAGCCCCATGTCAAAGAGAAGGACATTAGTGGAATGAAAAATAATATCAGCCCTACATTCCCTAACAAAATATCTAGCAAAATACTTACTTTCACATTCTCTTACTCTATATAAATTTCTCAGTGCCAGCAAATCTTTATTATCCTAACCACAAGTTAAGCTATCTGCAGGCAAAACATTGCCTCTTACACTTTGACTCCCCATAGTTCCTTTTTTCAAGAGTTTACCATCTTTACACACTGTATTGACTTCAGAGGGTGGCACTTGTCTAGCAAACTGTGATGCATTAATCACCCCTTGAGCATAAGTATCAGCAGACCAAGTTACTAAACCTCTCTCCCTCTGCAGGTCATTCAACAGGAAAATGTTGGAATCAGTTGAGCTGCATTAACTGCATTATAAGCAAAATGAAGTTAAAATTTACCTCCTAGAGAAAATGCTGCAGAGATCAAAGATGAGACACTTCAAGAGAATTCCCAGAGGCAGAGATTGTTTTAAGAAATTCATCCTCCCCTGGTTGACTCCCAAACACATACCCTATCCCTGTGCTTTAGACAGGAGAGAGTGGCCAAATGTCCATTAGCAGCAGCCACAGCCACACTAAGCTTCCAAATCCTTCCTTCATTCCACAGCTGGTGAGGCAACCAGATCTACCTAAGATGCTGAAAAGGTGTGGCAGCCCTACCTCTGTGGCTCTTGGTGACAGAAATTCCAAGATGGTCCTTCTGGGTTTTGCTATTTGCAAAAGGTGTGAAAACATTTGCCAGCCCACAACAAATAAAAGATGTGATAATAACCACTTAATGCTTTTGGAATGAAATTGTTTGCATTTATTTCCAGCCCATCTGAACAACTCTGGCTCAGATAATGCTGCCCACCCTGCAGCTGGTGTTTTATCAGGAGGCTTGGAAGGGACACAATTGGTTGCATGTCACAGAAGGAGCTTCTTTCTCACTGCACCCCAGTGCAGAGGCAGCACTGGCATGCCAGGCTATGGCCATGGCACGAGAACAGAAGGCAGAGCTGCCAGGGTCTGCAAGAGCTTTGAGGAAGGACCACAAACCCTGGGCTTAGTGGCAGGTGGACTGAGGGCCACAACAAGTGAGACAGTCTCCAGTTGCTCTCCCATTTACCTCATGCAGAAATAACAGCAAACAGGTGGACAGGACGGGTTGCAAGCACTAGAAGGAGATGGGGAATGAGGCAGTGATCTCCTTTGCTGAGGTGTAGCAGCAGCTCAGGTTTAGGGCTGTGTTCACAGATGCTGATCAAATGCAGCTGAGACTCTGAGATGTGGACATCTGCTCCATTATTCTCCACTGTTAAAAATCAATCCCCTGTGCTGAGGAGTGTGGACCATTTCCCCACCATGTATTGCCATGGAGGTGCAGAATCACCCACCACCCTGAAATGGAGCATCACCACTGATAATTTGTTTAAATAATATTGGGAGTGGGGGCTGGGGAAGGGGGAACAGGTCCCATTGCACTCATCAGCAAAGAGGATATCCATTCATGAAGAAGAGAATGCACAATTCATGTCTATTTGTCACTTTTTGCATTAATTATTTGATGTTTTCTCTCTTTTCTGTCACCATCCTTTCCAAAGCCTCTTTCCCCTACACCACAGAAAGACTCTAATTTCCCTGCTTTGCTGCACAGATTCAGCTTCATTTATATGTAAGAGAAGTTTCTTAGCTGACAAATCTCACTCAGCCACTGAGGATAACTCCACATTGCCAGAATGAACCAGTAAAGTTCTTGTTGCTGAAGGTACTGTACATGACAGTATATGTCTTGCTCAAGAATTCAGGTGTCACCCACCTGCCATTAGGTACAATGCACACTTTTATAGCCAGCACAGCTGCCTGGAAGGCAGAACAAGATATGAATAACCATTTCCTAGCCCATTTTGTTCAGATCTGAGTCTTCTACATTGCTGAACTGCTTCAGATATTAAGATAGAATAACTAAGACTGGATCACACACATGAAGCGGCATCAAGCAGGAATACTAAGTAGTAACATACGTGAATAAAAAGTGATTGCAATAAGTATGAGCCAAATAAATTAATATTTTGCCTTGGATAAGATTCTTTATGTTTGGTAACTATTGCTTGTGCTGATGATATAACACATGCTGACACCAAATATCAATTCTAGGTAAATCCAATTAAGCCCAGAAGCAAAACAGCTGGATTAGCAGTTCACTGCATAAATTATTTTTCTTCCATTTACTTTGTCTTTTTGCAAATGAGCCTTTTAACATAAAAAAATTTAGCACTCAAGTTCGCCTTTGCTTATTAATCCCAGAAGCCTAAAATGAAGAGGGAAAAAAAAAAGTATTTTCTTCCTTTGTTGTTTGTTGGCATATGCTGTTCAGCTCCCTCATGTAGTCTCCCCAGATTGCAGGCAGTTTTCATTCTTTCTTGAATAAGTTACTTGCATTGCACTTACAGTGGTGTCAGACCAAGAAATTCACTTTTTTGTTTTTAATTTCCAGGTGATGCATTAATGCAAGATTACTTTATATTTCATATTTTATATTATTTTATATTATTTTATATTTTTTTAAGTTTTCTTATTCTGCATAAAATTACTATAAAACTGGCAAGGCTGGAGTTGAACATGCTTACTACTGCTTTATTCCAGTTGCAACAACATAGACTATACAGGAGTTGTTTTATTTGATCTCTTTTTTTTTTCCCTACTGTTTTTCTTCATTATATGGCTGTCAGCATAAAGGGCAATGTAGAGATTGGGAATCAATACATGCTACTCCTGTAGATACACAAATAATCACAAATTGTAATCATTGATTGATTTTCAGCATTCTGATAGTGACACATTGAGTGGAAGGGACTCTGATCTCAGTGGTGCTAGGGGAAATCTGGAGCAGTGATTCACAGCTGGAATTGTAATAAAGACCTGCCTGAGAAATGCATCATTTCAGTCAATGAAACATGTAACGTGTTATTGGGGAAAATTACTTTTCCCTTCTGCTCATGATCAGGGCTGAGAACAGCAAATGTTCCAGCAGCAGAGCCATGCTTCAGCCTCCAAGGCTGAGTGCCACCAGTCCAAGTCATGGCTTACTCCAGGGCCCATAGCAAACACATTGGTCCTGGCATTACCACACACATGCATCCCTCTTCCAATCCCCTCAGACATTATCAGTGTGATATTCCTGTCCCTCTCAGCCTTTTTTTTGCCAGAGAGCTTTCATGGCATGCAAACACAGCACCTAATGTCCCACTTCCCTAGTGAACAGGTCACAGAACAGAGGGCCACAGTCCAGGTGAAAGACACCATCCAGACAAATATATCTTTTTAGATGCCTATATGTCTATAACTATAAAATGATGAATAAAAGACTACTGATTTGCTGTGAAGCAATTTTTAAAATATTGTTTCTATCATTTGTCTTTATACCTGTTAAAGATCTTTAAAGTAAAAAATATCAGTCCTTTCTTCTTAACTGGAGTGGGAGACAATGAAATATTTTGGCTTCGTTACAAATGCAGAACTGAAGTTTAAAAAATGAGGGCCATTTTTGTACAAGCTAAAAGAAGGAGATAGACTACTGTTAACATTAGTTAACAGTACTGTTAACAGTTCCTCTTATTTTCCAGTAATAGGAAAACATTTCTGTTTCCTATTTTTCCTATGTAAAGTACCTTCCATATAAAGACTGATACTGCTTCCACTGGCATAAGAAGTAGCTTTGTTGTGGACTATCCTGGGAGCAGACACAGGGGCAGAGATCAATTTTTAGCCATAGATCAATTTTATAAACAGGTATTTTCTTAAGCAGATAAAATTTTGGAGAGACAGCTCTAACCTCTATCAGCAGATTTTCAAAAAAAACAAATCCTTTTTCCAGAAAAAGAGAAAAAGTGGAACACAAAAAGTATATATGGTGACAGAAAGAATCCATTTGGCAAGAATGGCGAGTCTAAACTTTCAGAAATCAAAGACAAGTGAAGTGAATTAATTCTGGCAGGAAAACTTCCATGCCTGATGTGCTTTTCCACCATTCTTGAATTTGCCTATTTGCAAGTGACCAGTGTAAAACCTTTTCTTTAAAATAAGAATCCTTTTCTTTAAAAAATGCTTACTGGCCATCAAAAAAAGAATCAATTTTATGTTATCCATATGAACTTTTCTGTCTTCATGATACCCATTAAATAAATTTCTTAATCTGGCAAACACATCTTCAGTAATATTTTAAAGTTTTATCTTTAGGAAAACATTCCTGGAGAGTTTTCAACTATTTTATACTTTATATAGTTATTTATATTTTACATTTGAATATTGAAAGCCTTCAGATTTACCTTTGAAGATCCTGATTCATAGATGTGAAATAAACACAGCACTGATGGGGAAGTTCTGGTGACTCTGCACAATTACCTGCTGGGCTTTCATCCTGAATGGACATTGATATGGTGACAACATCTGAATGTGTGCATTCAGACTGTCAAATTCAGCATTATAGTGACCTCAAATAGCCTCTCATCCCATTATATTTCTAATTTTGTTACCACCTATTCAGTCTTGCTATCTATCCACAAAGGAAATAAAATGTTTTGTCAGTTAATATCCTGCAATTTTTCTTTAATAACACTACTTCTACAAAACTGTGCTCAACAAAAAGGAGCTGAAATTATTTAATTTTCAGTTAAAAAGTGCTCATCTATTAACGAGGGCTCAAAGAATAACAAAAAGCAATGAGTTAGGTACTTCTCCAGTATCTGTGTTCTCATGATACAAGTATTGGAAGAAAATTAAGTTACCAGTTGTTCCCCAAAATGTTTCATGAATTATCAGAATATTTTTTACAGTCTCTTTGCTTAAGACAAAAATATGAAGCTATTTGTGTAAATGTGCAATGATATGCAACACTACAAATATTAATAATACTGTCAAACTGTGCATTTTCTAAGTGTGATCTGGCAACTGAAAACCAGATACAGAAGGACAAGGCCGTTTGTCCTTGCAGTGGTTGCAAAGATCTGCAATTTGAAAGGTGATCTTCCATGTTGAATATTGTCCTATTCCTCCATACCCAGTTCAAATACAGCCATTCTGCATATGACAGTTGTGACAGTGTGTGATTCCATAGGATGTCCTTTGAACTCAGCACCAGTGTACTGAACAAGAATCTCAGATGTAGATACAGAAATTCTTTTTCTCCCCACCATACCTTCCAAATACTCAAAAGTATTGACATGGCAAATTAGCCAATGTAGTGGGTGCATTTCCTTTACAAGAACTATCAATTTTCTACAATGCAGGCTTCAGCATTGCACCTTTTACAGTCTTCAAAAGAGAGATTCTCCTTGAAGAATGAGGGATTTCTTTCATAGCTGTGATTTAGTCCATCATGAAATATGTATCCCTTAGGTTTCCTGTCCCAATATTTTAAGAAAACTCCTACTTTAGGCAGCTTTAAACACTCATTTTTATATTTCAATAAACCCTGAATGGATTGCAGCTGGTGATCTTTGATTTATTTTAAAATATCTTCTTGATTGCTTTCTGAAAGTGAGAGTACTTGGTGCTTTTACAAGTTGGGTTGGCAGCTATTTCTTCACTCAGAGGTTATTAAGGGAGGGATGTTTTTGTGTCTGGGTTCACCAGAGCAAGGAATGGAGCTTAGATGGGACAGTTTGCTGGCTGTGCTGAACAGACTGGGTGCCAACCATGAGATGATTTGCAATAATTGATGCTACCAATGCTCAATCCCTTTTTTTTCCTTCATGGCAGTATCTGAAATAAGGCCAATAATGCCAAGTGTGTGGGTTTGGACTCCATATGGGCCATTCACTTGAGTGTTGGACTTGATGATCCTTGTGGGTCCCTTCCAGCTCAGAATATTCTGTGACTCTTCTGAGAATAGCTACTTTGCAACTGCTGCCACCATGATATTTACTGCTGGCTCCTCTCTATACCACAGCTCATCATTCAGTATGCAAAGCTGTTATTCAAACCCCTGCCCCTCTGCCATGTATATACAATGTAGATATTAATGCTTTTGGATTTCACAGTTTTTTCATAAGCCCATGGTGTTACACATAATACTTCAGAATGGAGGAATACTCTACTCTAACAGTGCATTTAGAAGCTAAATCATGCTGCAAACTTCACTCTCTATTAATTATTTGTGAAAAATATTTTCACTGGCAACAATAAGTAATTGCAATGCTACCTGTTGTTAATAAGAAGGTTGAATGTGCATTTATCACACACATCAAGAAACAGCCAGCAGATATTCTAACTCATAATTCTGAAAATATATTGCAACAGGCTTTTTATTTATAATATGTAAAAACTATATGTATTTGAATACTAGACACATTGATAAGTAGCACTTTTTCTCCATTTAAATAAATCTGGCAGTACATGCTTAAATTGAATTTTCTCTAGTTCTTACTTGAATAAATTGCAATACTTGCAAAATAACATGTAACCTCAGCAAGTTTCAGCTGATTTAAAAGGAATGAGATACAAAGGAAAATGCATCTCACCAGGTTTTCATGTCATCAATGCTACAACTCAATAGTGGAATATCATGAAGTATTTTAATTCTATTTAAAAAACCCAAACACCTAAGATCTTTTTTGCAAGTTGTTAACTGATGTGACCCACACTCTCAATGATTTACAAGGTCCCATCATTTTGCACCTCAAGTTAAAATATACTACTACTAATAATAATAACAACAACAACAATAATAACACACAAAGTTATGTGGTGGTTCCACAGCCCAGATTCTTTAAGCCTGCTTTGTTCATTAATATAATATTGAAGTCCTATGTCACATGAAATACTAAGGCCAGATTCTTACACATTGTGATAAAGAGATATTTGGAGGCAAAGCACAGCTCATATTACTGAGGTCATCAGAATTTGTCTCCTTGTTAAGGTTTGGAAAAATGAGAAAGATCTTATCAATTGCCATCATCGTGCAGTTCCACAGATAGCCTTTGGAAAACATTGCAAAATACAGTCACAGAATGTGATTAGCAGGAAACACAAAACATTTTTAGGAAAAAAAGAAAAAAAAAAATAAAAGCTTTTTAGAAAGCTTAGAGACATTGTATAGAGTTTTCCGTGCTGGGTTTTTTTCACTAGAAAAAGAAAGAAAATTCAAGTAAAACTAGCTAAGTTTTCACTGTTTTATAAATAACTTTACATTTTATTTATCCAGAATGATATTATTTTTATGTCCCGATGCCAAGAAATCTGGTTAGTCAAGTACCAGATTCTTTTATTTGATTTTATTTGATTTCATTTGATTTCATTAGGGACCATCAGCCTTGCTGCTTAAGTGCCCGACTACTGTTTGCAGTTAAACATTCATTAGGGAATCCCCAGTGGGTTCATTCATTTCACCGAGGTCCAATTACAGTGCCACAAAAGCAGTTTTTGCAGCAATTAGCTGATTTTTCCTGTTTATGTTCTGTGTCTTTAGGAAGACAACTATTTTGTGGAGGTCAGATTTTTAATTAGGCGCAATTTAGGGCCAATAAGAAAACTGATAATTTACTAAATAGCTGTGGTGGACTTAACAGCTCAGAGAGGAGGTAAATAACACAACAGGGACACCAGGAATAAGCTCCCCTGGTGTGCAGAGCTCGGAGCCCCATGGTGTAAGGAATAGATTTCATGTTAAGCAGCTGTCAGGTCCCTCACCTCGAGAGCCACCACGTTATCAGCACTGGGAACAGGGATGCCAGTCTGGAAAAGTACCTGCAGAGAGCTGCTGGCTGCAGGTGGCTGCAAAGAGATCTCAGGGTGAAAGAAAACAACAAAAAAAAAATCAGGTTCTGCTCCCTGAATACTTGGCAGAGTCTTTATTAACTGCTGCATCCCGTGAAACAAATGATATTCAAGGGTGGGTGAATCTCACAGTCACTATCAGTATGTCTTACCAAAGTGGATTACTACATGATAGCTTAGATTTCTGCAAAGGTCTGTGCTTCCTGCCCTTTAACAACAATGTGCACAAGTTGCCTTACACTTTGGGAAACTGAGAACTGAGAGTTGATGAAGAGCATCCATTTAAAGTGAGATCTTCATAGGATCATAAATGTCTTCTCAAAAATTCTAAGCAGACTTGCCATCTCCAAATTTTGCTTGTCTAAAGACCATGATAGTTGAATATCAGCCATCATATCTCAATGAAATTTCTGAAGAGATTCATGGCTGAAATGTCTCTCTCTCACAGGAAATAGGTAAGGAAGGACCAGAAGGTCACTGCATTTTTTCTTTAACCTTTGACCCAGCACTCAACTGCAAAGTCGTAGCCAGGCATGAAAAGAAGCAATACTGTCAAGAAGTGTATTTTACAAACATTGAAATCTCTTTTCCAGTCACCATACCTGCCAGGATTTATGAAAACATTAAAAAAAGTAGGGCAAAAACTCCTGTATTTTCTAGTGAGAACAAAAATCTACTATTAAGCTGTAAATGTGCAAAGAAAATGTATGACGGCTTTGCATCTGAGTGTGTGCAAAAATGTAACAACAGAATAATTTTGGAAAACCTGGTATCTTGATAAAAGCACACTCTACATCATGGCTCTTGTTCTTCCCATGCAAACTCCCCATTCTGACAGGCAGTCCATAACCATGGGCAAATTTTTTTTTTTTTTAACTCGTCAGTTTTCCTTGTACATAGAAGCAACATTGAAAGATGCTGGCTAAAAAAAACCCAAGAAATGGAGCAGCTACATTTCGAGAAGCTGAACCCAAACTCTCAGATCAGTGGTAAACCAAAGAACATCTCTGTAAGGTGGTTTGAAAGGATTTTATGCTCTGGGTGCATAGATAATGACTCTATGGCTTAAGCTACCTAATACAGTATAAGTGCTGTTCAAACTTGCATTCTACTTTCAGTGAGGGGTCTTAAACCCATAAAGTAACAGAATAACAGGAATGTGTGAATTCTTTGCACCCAGTCAAACACACAGAATTGAGGAAGGCCTGCCGTTTCTAATATTTTTGAAAATATTTTCTACATTTCAGAGAAAGATTTGAGGGTTCTGAAGCAAATGAACAACTTTTAAAACATGTTATTAAAAGAATACGATACAATAAGCAAAACACTTTGCAACATTAACTCCTAATTACTTTGGAAAGCAATTTCATTTGGAGTCCAGCTTGACTTGCAAAGAACTCAGGGTGGTAATTAATAACAATCAGTCACTGAAGTAACTTTGTACAAATAATGTGCTGAACTATGTCCCAAAAGGGCTATAACAAACACATGGACCTCAGCATGAACTCAGCCAAATGAAAAAAAGAAAAAAAATATTGCAAGTGACTTAATTTCGTACTTTTTATGCTTAGCTGTTCCCTCAGTGTATTACACATCATGTCTCAAAGGCTGGGTTTTCTGTCATTAACATAATCAGAAATGCAATTTTCATAATTCAAGTCATATAAACAGTGAGCTGGGGGCAGCCAGGGGACAGGTGTCATCCACAGCACATAGTTCTGCTGGAAAGACAGGTACAATTAAGTGACAAAGAAGCATTACTGTTAGAGTAACTTCCAAATACATTAAAGAGAGACACATTTTCACAGCTCAGAGAGGCATCCCAGCCAAACATTCTGTTATTTGCCAGTTCACATCCCTCTGCATAGGGAGAACAGTAGGGCAGCAGGACACAGGGACAGAAATAAGCTCTTAGACCATGGGATCATAGGTCAGTTCAGGTCAGTTCAGGTCAGAGGAGACCAAATCCAGCCTTCTGCTCAAAGTTGGGTCAACTTAATTCATTCTCTTGTGACAGCATGGACGTAAACTAGTACAGCTAAAATAACAAATACATATAAAATAACATATATATGTATACGATTATAGGAATTAAAAAGTTTTACAAGTTAATCCTGGCTTCTTAAGAAAATTAATGATATCACATTCTATAGCTACTGTCAGGTGTTGGCCCATTTCATCCCTGCTAGCAGTAGGTTTAGAGGTGTAAAGGCTTAAGGAGACAGAGAGGAACAGTTATGAGAAGTTCAACAGTAGAAAAAGCTTCAAACAAAAATTTTACCTTAGTAGAGGCAGCATTAACCAAATATCAAACTTGGAAACACTGAAAAGGGGGCCTCATACTGCTTCCTTCTAGATACCCCATCTCTTCCTTAGATGTAGATGGAAAATGGAATGGCAGGCTCTGAAGGGGCAAGCTCTCAACACTTACAATGCAACTAGGATCCCAAACTAATGGAAAGCCCAGAAGAAAGGGAATTTTCTGCCATCTGCAGGATAGGCAGACAATTTGAGACCATCTATTTGAGGATCATCTCAGGCCTTCAGATTTTCTTTCTTTCTGCACAACAACTTACAAGGGAATCCAGCACTTCTGGGCCTTCTGAGAGGTTGAAGAAAGCTGCTTATCCTAAAGTTTTATTCCATCATCCTCATCTTCTCCCTGTGAAATATTCACCAAGACTCCAGCTGTAGAAGGACCAAGTCCTGGAAAGCAGAATTGAAGTAATTTCATGGGCAAGAGATTAACCATTTTTTGCAGGTATTTCTTCCATGTTTCTATGCTGTTTGGAAGAGTCCAACACAACAGTCAGGTCACAATCTTCACTGCTGTGTTCACCTGTTCAGCCTTTCTCCTCAGACAGAATTTTGAAATCCAATAGCTACCAATTCTGCATACAGTCCTATAAAAAATTATTAGTTGTTTAGTTAAGATTAAAATTATATTTGGCAGATTGTTAGGCCAGAAAGCTGGTTGAGGTCATCTGATATTTAAAAACTATCTGAAAACAGGCAACTGCTAAAGTTAAAGTAATAACTTTAACTGTACGTCTCGAAACAGACTGCTAAGCATTCAAGCACCACAAGAGATGTACAAGGTGGGCATCTTTTTAAATAATGTGTCAGCAACCTTTTAGAGAAATACAAGAGGAGAGCAAATCATTCTTGGCACATTCTTAGCCTTTGAAAGTTCTCCTGACTTCAAACATCAGAGGCAAGAACAGTCTTAATAATGAATACTGTAATACACAAAATAACCTGTTACACTGAGATACACTGCAGGTCCAGCATTACTTGATTCAATGTGTGTGTGAAGTGCAGTGATGATGCTTTTGAGCAAAACATTCTCATGTGTAAGAATTCATTGCTGGGTGTGTTTTGTTAGGCACCAAGAAATTCACTAAAAAATTACATTTCCTAATTACAAGATACCTGCAGTGTCAGAAAATTTATCAGTTTTACTTAGAGAATTTTGTCACTGTGTTTTGCACAGGGAAAGAAAAATACAAACAAAAAAATAATTTCCTTTCTCTTGCCCTCCTACTGTCATTGCAAAAATGGTAGCTACTATATTCTGATTCCTGATCTGCACATTAGAAAAAGAGGGCTGGTCAAATATGGTCAAGGAGCCAATTTTCAAATATGATTAATTTGTCTGATTTAATATTCTAAAGTTTTCAGCCGACCTAAGCCCTTATTCTGAGTGAGCAATCAGTAATTTTTTAATAAGCCTGTTTTCAATAAAGGAGGAATTAAGGGGAGGGAGCAGAAGGGAATAGAGAAAATTAGCAGTTCAGCTGATCTGCTAAATTTTGAAACAAATAAAAGAAGTACAGTCCAAGGTGTAATAACCCTTCTATACAAGCGAGCCAGAGCAGTATTTTGCACCTGAACTATAAAACCACATACTGAAAACTAACTTCAGTGCCAAGTTACATGCCATGGAATCATTCCACATTTAATGAAATCACATGGAGTGTAAGTCAGGCCAGTAATCTGACCTTGGTTTTAATTTGAAACTGACAAAAATTTAGCCGTAAAAAAGCACATTTGCTTTTTAATGGCATGATGTACCATGCATTTATTCAAATACCAAAATTATTACAATCATCACCTGAGTTCTGTTTCATCTCAGTCTTTTTTTTTCTGAAATTATTTCATCTGTTGTTTCCCAACCTAAATATGACAATGATTTCATTTTCAACAACATTAAGTGATTCAGCATTCATATTCAACATTCATTCCTTGTCTAAAGAGTGTTCCTAGAAAAGACAAGCTACAAAATTATTACACAGCATCTGGATACCAGCAAGTCTCAAGAGCCTACACTGTGATCCCAGAAGGATTCAGATATTCAGGTGACTTCAGAATAAAACCTTTATCTGAACATTGCCTTTAACATTCATCTTTAAGGAAATGGGAAGAGGAATCCCATTACCCAACAGTTGTCAGTCACACAGATTGGAGGTGTGAAAGGGTAGGTACTGTGACACATGTATGCAATCCACCACATCTTTCCTGTAATTTTTTCCCCCAGGTAATTCCAGTACCAGAAGATGAAAAGAAAAGCATATGTGTAATTTATCATATTGTCTAGGAATGCTTGTTCACCACTTGTCTAGCAGACACACTCCCAAAGCTCTCCATGCTTTCCCATAGTTTGCCATGATAATATGCAGTGTGCTGATTTGCTGTTGTGATGGTGAGGCACCTCTTTATGTGACAGATTCCATGAGTAAAGCCAGCTGTGCCAACATGGGCAAAGTCTCCCTCAAAACAACATGACTGGCAGCACCAATGCCTCTGCCAGGCCCTTGTCTCTTTTAATCACCTCCCTTTCCTTTTAAACAACTCTCCCTGTGTCATTGCCAGTCCAGAGCCTCTTCACACTGACAAAACTGAAGGTGATAGGGGAGTCACCAGCTGGGAAGTCAGGTGGGAGCCCTACCTGCCAGCTCCTCACTTGCAGCCAAAAGACCAGGATATTGCAGACAGCAATGCAATATTGCTAGCTAGAAAATGGGCCACTCAGGAGCACATTCCCAGAGCCTGTAACACAATGGAATAGACCCAGCTAGTGAGAACCATGGCACTTAACATCAGCTCTGTCACTGGACATAACAGGAGGAGCTCTGCTTCCTTGCCTTTTAAGCAGAGAAATGTTTCTCCCACTCTAGGCAGACAGGGTAGGAACAGCCAAACATACTGTGTTTGTAACCAGATCATATCTTTGTTTCCTGTAGAGAAAATAATGTCCCCACTACAGAACCATCTTTCCTCTCCCACATCTCTCCTCCATTTGGTGGTCCAGCCTGAATCCTCATATTTTTTCTGGGAGATTGGCCAATCTAAAAGCATCAACTCTGAAAAAGTTCCTAAGAAGAAGCTTGACTCACAGTTACCCTTTTTCACCCAGTTGCAGTTTTTTTTAAAAAAACTGGCAAGAAAGGAGGGGGCTTGCAACTGGGAAATAATACAGGTGTATCCAGCTCCTTATTGGCAGAAACTGTGCCACAAGACAGCCACTCCAGCATCCAGTGGAGCACAATTCCTATAGCAAACCCTGATCCCACTTGCAGGCAATGCTAGTGTAAAAGCTCAGGTTTGTGACCTGCTCTCTGCCTGAATGCAGTACACACTCGATTTATTGCAGAGCAGCCTCAAAATCTGCCAACTACTGTGACAGTGACATGGTGTTTATTCAGTAAAAGCTTCTGTTTGCTCAGGAAAGCCCTCAGCTATCTCCTGCCCAGCTGGGGATCTCTGTTCCTGGAAACAATCTGAAAACACATACAGAGTGCCACAGGGGGATCAGTGACAGGCTGATCTTTCACAGAGTTTTTTTTTACCTGTCTGTAATTGTCTGTAATTGAGGATGTTACAGTCTGTCCTTAGACCTGGCCTTTCCCACTTTTCCCCCCACTCTACCTTGCAGAAGTAGAAACTGGTAACTGTTGGGAAGAGTTTACATCCTGGAAAATGTGGCTTGTTACTAATTACTGAAAGTGCATTGAGAGTTTCATTTCACAAGCCATTACACAAACCAACCCTGTAGACTTTGAACAGCCCTAGTGACAAGTCCCTCCTTCCCAGTCCATCCATGATATATTAAATAATCCTATCAGTGCCTGCAAGAGCCACATCAAAGAAACACACTGGCCACTGAATATTCACTGGGAGCCATAGAGTAACCCACAGAAGTGTCCCAGAGTGCACATCCATAGCAATTTCTACCAAGTAAAACTGAAATGCAGGACACATGTTGGCAACTGTGTAAATCTTGGATAAATGTTTTATTCCACTGCCATGGGAAGAGTGCTTGGCAAAAGAAACAATTAAAGAGTAATGAGACAGCTTTGGGAAATGGACAATATGAAATGTTGATTGTTCCACTTCTTCCTTTACCTTATCACATACATGCAAACGGCAATGTGAAATTAAGTCATTTTGACAGGGAAAATAATGCTGAAAACACCATGAGGAGACAAGAATCTTATTATTTTAATATTGTGTTTAGTACTAGAATACTTCTGTCTATGTTCCTCAGATTGTTTTCTGAGTTACTTATGTAACTACTTCTTAAAATGGCCTTGTTTACCTATAATATTCATGCAGAAAGTGGAAACTGCTGGAAAGACAAGAAATATGGCACTAACAAGAGCAAAAAGAAATAAAATTAAATCCATTGCATGAAACTGTAAGTCAAAATTTCCTTATGAGCAGAAAGACATTGATCAGTAGCTTTGGTGCTGGCTTGCATCAATTGACAGCAGTTCATCAAATGGCTCAGACATACATGAAATCACAGAATCACAGACTGGGTGAGGTTGGAAGGGACCTCTGGAGGTCACACAGTCCAAGCCACCTGCTCAAGCACAGCCATCTGGAGCTGGTTCCCCAGGACCATGTCCAAATTGCTTTTGAGCACCTCCAAAACCTGTGCCAGTGCTTGATCACTCTCACAGCAAAAAAAAAGACAGATGGGATCAGCTGGAGGGGCAGGCTCAGGGGGTGACTGTACCATGAAATACATACACGTGGATGTGTGTGCTTGCATTTCATGTGTGTGTGCAGCCCTGCTGCTGCAGCTCCTGGCTGGAGCCCAGGCACACCCTCTGGGGGGGGGGACACTGAGTGCTCGCAGGTACTTTCTTCTGAAATGTTTGTTTTTCTTTCTCACTGGTTTCAAACATGCTGGGCATATCAGTGAAACAAGAGGTAAACATGGTGCTGTCTCAGATTACATCTGCTCCCCAGGCGATCTCCAAAGCAAACATTGGTCTCCCAATGAAAAGTACAGCTATTACCCATTATTGGACATATCCAGACACTGCCTGACCACCAAGTTGCACAGTTAATGAATCTGGCCATTTCTAATAAAAATAAACCAGACAAAGGAAGTGGCCAGCTTAAGCTCAACTTGAGGAGAAGAAGAAAAGAGATTTAATAAAAAAAATACCCAAGGCTGACATTTCCTTTTTATTTCAAACATAGCTTTCTCAGGAATGACACAATCACACAGATACCATTAGCAAAGCCACACATTGGCGCCAGATTTTAAGATCTTTACCCATATGACTTAATTTTGGAAGCAGTAAAAACCAAAAAGGAAATTCCTCTGGTCCTGTTATTTCACAGTTCAAGCTTCAAATTAAAGTATTTCTAAACAGATCATAGAAGTATATCAATCAAATTTAACCAAACCACTTATAACACTAGCAGAAACAGTATTTAAAGATTGTATCTGTATTCCCTGGTCCCCTTCCTATATATCCAAGTTATTTAGGAATCAAGTCAGTTTGTGTAAAGCAGTGATCAAGAAAAGCTCCAGCAGAAACAGTCTACAAACCACAGTTTTTTAAAGAGAAATTTTATAGGATAAATCTGAGATTTTTTTCTTTCCAGAGAGTCACTCTGTTCACAAGCAGAAGATTCCTTCCAAGTTGCAATATTTTTTTTATTAATACAGAATCAACATTTCTACTGAGTATAAATTTATGTATTTTAAACTCCAAATAATTTAATTAAGACACACTTTAAATCTGCACACATTATTTCAAAGTGAAAGTTTGAATTTCTTGCTGGAATTTTCTAAAACTGTCAGGGAGACTGACAGTTCTTTTCCTGTAAATGTTGGTTATGAAAACTTTTTTTTTTGTAACAAAAAATCTTCCAACTAGAAAAAAAAATAATTACCTAAAAGAGATTTCCCAGTCTTGAAATTGGCATTGAGAAACTACAACTGCATTATGCATTCATTGGGTTTTTTTTTTCCCCCATAAAGGAAAATCACACACACACCAAGTATTTTTGATTGACTTTAAGGAAAACAGGAGGACCAGGAGAAAAGAAAATTATAGACTGTAATTTCATTTTTCATTCCAAAGATTGTGATTTGTGTTCTTCAGCAACGACCTAATGTCCCACGAATAAATTTACCAAATTCAGACAAAACCATGAACTGATTTTTATGTTGCAGAAACTGGTATGTTCTGTGCTAACTGAAGATCCCAGGCTTCATATTGTGACAACCCACTGAAAGTTTTTGAAAATAAACCAGTAGTGGCTTTTTCTCCAGTTTTTGGAAGGATTTCAGGATTATGAAACATCAAATTTTAATTCTTTAATAGAAATGAAGAATTTCAGTTGAAGTAAAATCTCTTAGACAGAAGGCAGTGGCTATTGGTTGTGTTATCAGCTATCAGTGTGACAATTCTTTCTTCCTCAGCTGACCTAACTGCTCCCTTGGCAAGCAGACAACCCCAAACCCACAACTGGAATGCTGGCAATCAAAAGTGGCTTTCATTGCTTGAAAAGAGCTGCCCGCACAGCTTCAAAAATGTTCCATGTCAGCTAATAACAATACTGGTAAAACAGAAAAGGGACATGATTTGGAGGTGTCTGACCTTTAGGAATGACTTTTCTTCCATCACTGATTGGTCTGATCAGCCTTTAGGAATTAAATCAAGCCAGAGTTATTGGTATGGCCTTGAGCCTCCATTAATTTCTGAATGTGTGAATGAACAAACACTTCCCTCAAATGAGCACACTGCACACCCTGCTGGGTCATTTGATTCTCTGCCCTATAAAACGACCCAATTGTCCCACCCAAAGATTCTCACAGACAGAGAGACCAGGGTCAGTGTGTGGGAAATTCATTTATTTCTTAGTCTAGCTCAAAATCATTTGTGTTATCATATTTGTCTAAAGCTAATGTGTCCTTCCTCTTCTCCCTCTCTTTGTAGACCCTCTGTGAATTCCATTTCACATTTTCATAACCACTAACTTTAAATATAGGAGGCAGACAGAAACTGTCATGGTTTCCTTGGCTTCAGTGGAATCTCCATGAGGAGGTTGAGCTAAGACTGAGTTTATAGAGTCAGCTGCAGCAAAGCATATTGTAGTTTCATATCATTCCAATCTAACTCCTCTATGTCTTGTTATCTACTTCAGCAAATTAGCGTATAAAACACATAAATGATTGGCAAAAATTAACTGTACATTTCTACTTTAACTGAACAATTTACATGGCATTATGGGGGCGGGGGGGTGGGAAAGATTAGTTTTCCAAGATATAAACAAGCATTATTTTGCAATCTTTGGCCTGTAACTGAAAGATAATAGTTTTAATTTGCATTCAAATAAAGTAAATCTCTCAGTGGAAAAGACTTTTTATAGTTCCCATAAACCAGAAACAGATTAAAGTGTAGACAGTGTAAGGAGGACAGGAGGATAAATCAACCAGATAAACAAGATGGTTAAAAAAAAAAAAAAAAAGAAAAAAAGAAAATTAATCGTTTCTAAATATTCACTTAGCTTCAGAAATCCTGTGGGCTGGACAAAAGTATCTGTGATTTCTCCAGATTTCTGTCATTAAAGTTTTGGCTTTAGCTGAAAAGGCAAGAACCTTTACTTAGGGATGCCAAGCCTGGAAATACTTTGACTTTCTCTTGTTAATTCCAAATTTTTTATTTGGAGA
Organism: Oenanthe melanoleuca; assembly: GCF_029582105.1. Lineage (NCBI taxonomy): Eukaryota > Metazoa > Chordata > Aves > Passeriformes > Muscicapidae > Oenanthe > Oenanthe melanoleuca. The sequence goes on along the minus strand of NC_079335.1, from coordinate 84,559,156 downwards.
CCCTGCCACATATCTGCTCCTTAGACCAAGTATTTTTGCAAATATGCCAGTATGGTACCTTTACTGTGGCAACATGAAAGATGGTTTTCTGGTTCTGAAAGTGTAATGTGCCCACAGCTTCCTCTGAAGACAGTCATGATGATCAGTGTCCTCAAACTCTGAAGAGACCCACCAGATTTTCCCCTGGGGGAGTCACTGAAACAAGGTATGTGTTGCTCTCAAAATTATTTTTGCTATTTATTTGGTTGTAGGTGAATGTAATGCATGGAAGCAGCTCTGAGAAGAGATGTCAAGAACAGGACACCCATCTACAGCCTGGCAAACAACACATGCAAGATAGATGAGCATGTGTCTCATAACACATTATCTATGACCCAGACCCCTGATTTTTGTCCAGTTGCAGTGTGCCACTCCTCCACCTGAATGGTCAAGCTCTTTTTCCTTCACAGCCTGGGATTTAAGGTATCCATATGGGAGATGTGCTTTCAGACCTCCTTTGGGAATAGAAGATTAAAGAGCCTGTGCACCTGGATGAGTTCATTAATCACAAAGCTAATTTACAAAAGGTTTGTTTCACCTGCTGGCAATTTTTTATGAAAGTTAACCCAGCTCAGCCCTTTAAAAGAAACCCTTTGGGCCCTGCCCTCAGGAAACAATGCCAGTCCGTGAGTCCTGTGGAGACAATCCAGACAGCTCAGCTCAGCTCTGAGAAGTGATAGGAGTTAAAGCCACTTCTTCATTGAGAATTTTGCCCTGGTTAGCTGCAGATCTCCCTCTTTTTGCAATTATTTTGCCCTTTGTATGAGCCCTTCTTTTACCAGGGACTGTGCAGAGAAAACAGTTAACCTGAGACTTTGGATTCCACTTGGAGTTGGTGCTGCCCAAAAGCTTAACAATTGGCCTAGAACTAAATGGTCTTAGCATTGGGTCAAGTGCAAATAATCTGTGGCTTTCAGGTTACAAAATAAGGGAAGCAAAAGTATAAAAGTATAAAAAAGAAAGTATAAAAGTATAAAAGCAAAAGTATAAAAGTATAAAAGTATAAAAACTAATTTGAGAATTCTACTTAGCATCAAATTATGCTATGGTGCCACAAGTCTTGAAACCAGGGACCATTTCCATGAAGCTCCCATGTACTTGTGAGCATAAATGTATATACCTAATTAGGAAAATCTTTACAATAATGCAGTTATTGATTAAGCTTCATGTCTGTACATCCATAGGGATACATTTTGTTGCAAGGATTTGGAATTTCACTACACTGTGGGAAGTATGGAATTGATTTGACCTGACAGATCCAAGAACTTGTCAGGAACGGCACTTGTATGGCTGAGTCTTCCACCATCACAAATATGCTTCAGTACAATAGTTTTGAGTTAAATCATGTAAGGATATAGCTCAATGTATTTCATCAGGCTTCCTATCTTAGCTGAAAAATCTTGGGTTTTAATACACCTAAAGAAAGAGAAACCTAATCCAAAACTTTTGAGAGATCCAAAACGCTATTCTCCCTAAAGGCACATTCTCCCATCTCTCACTGTAATCAAGGACTGAATTTGGCCTCAAACAGCAGTGTCATCACCTGTGACAACAAAGACTGAGGAAAGGTTGTGCTCTCTGTACCACATATTTTTAACACAATGAACAAAAAAAGTAACAGTTGGGATTTTTGTAACAGAAGATCAAGTTTTAGACTGTTAAAAACCCTTCTGAATCAAACATGAGAAAGCATAATGCATAGTTCCTAAAAACCAATCTTGCAAGAAAATGTGTGTCTTTTGATTTAAAAGGAAAGGCATGATGTTTTTTTGATATTTTGCTCAATTTTTAGCCAATAAGAGGCAGTAGATTCATGAAGGCATAGAAGTCGAAAATGACATTCAGTCTTCTCACTAGCTGACTGATCTTTGTTTTAGAAAAGAGGATTTAGCAACAGCTCTAAAAATACGTAGCATCATGTCTTTTGGACATGAAAAGTTATAAAAATGCTGTGGTTTTTTGTAGTGATCTCTCTCTCCACCTATACATATGTATTTATATATATATATCTGTACTTAAGGCTGCTTTGAGAAACTATTGCTTTAAAGGAATGAGAATAAAACTCAAATTCCATTTCTAGAAGTGTCCCTATTTGAGGACTGTATATACAACTAGCAAGACAAACTTGTTTTGTGTCATGGCTTAACAGCTAACAGCTTCACTGGCTTTAAACAGAAAATGGCCATTTTGAAAATGGCAAGGAAATGACAACCAAAGTGACTGAACTTTCATAGCAGCTAATTCACTTTCATATGCTTGGTACTAAGGTTAATGTTATTATTAGTATCCTTAAAGTTAAATACTCTCTAATACTATCTTTGTTCTCTGTAAGAAACTATGTCTAAGTTTCTTACATTAAAAAAAAGGCCTTTTCTTTCCACAAATAAAATATAAGAAATTATGCAAAAAATAAGGGCAAGGGTTAGTACTTTAAAACAAGGAATAAATGCTGGTGCAGGAGGAGAAAAGTGCAACAGAATTGGGAAAAGGGAACTAATAGGGGTCTTTGAATGATCCAAAGGACCATTCCTCTTTTTAAGGTGGCAAAAACTTTCTAAACATCCCACCCAGTCATGATGAAATGCACACACAAATAAGACAAAACAAAATGAAAACAAAATAAATAAGTGTTTGGCCTCTTATTTAGCTATGTCTAAAGCTATTCTGAAATTCAGAACAAGATCAACATCAGGTTTCCCTCGTAGCTGAAAAGGCATTTCTCTGCAGCATAGGGCACAACAGTGGATGGTATGATGAAGCTCACAGCAATAGCAGGCATAAATGCATCTTGTTTGGAGGAAAAAAATGCCTTTCTTTATATAAGTTGAAAACCCAACCCTGTGTGCCTGCTGCACTTTATTAAAAAAGTAAGAATGAAATCTAATCAAAAAATCCAATTTACTTAAAAACAAAACAAGTTAGAGCAATGCAAAACTGACTATTACTTATGTTTCTAGACACAGGGCTATAAAGTTTTAAGACCCATCTGTCATTGCACCTGAGTGCCCTTTGCAGTATGTAGGCACAAGTGCAGAGGGCTGAATTCAGCACTAACATAGGTGGGGGCACCTGCAATGGAACTGTTTATCCAATGCCAGTGGTGAACTGAGCCTACAGAGTTCAAAAGGAAAGGTTTCATAAAACATGACAGAATCTGCTCCTATGGGTCCCTTGAAAATTATTTAATGGCTGGAAATCTTTGAGGGAACAGAGCAGATGAAGTTCCTCTGTGGCTTTTTACAATAGCCACTGCTCTAATGAACATCTGGAGTTCTTGCTGCTCTCTCAGTTTTATTCAGTCTAATCCAAACTGCATTAGACCTTTATGTGTTCATGATAAACTGGCAGCAAAGAATGCCTTAAATAGAAAGAGACAATGAAGACAATTTTTCCATTAACAATATATTTCCCTTTGGAGTCAGAGTTACATTATTGGTTTGCTCCAAAAGCACAACATAAACTGCCTCCTATTTGTGAAACATTATTATTATTATATCTTCTACCTGGAGACGTTTCTTGAACAAAAACCTCAAGTCTATTCCTTCTCACAAATCAAACTAGGATACCACATACAAGCACAGATCTATCATGAGCTACACTGGAAAAATTAATTCACACAAACTACTTGCTTTGAAGAGTGTGGTTCTCACTGATTTGTCAGTCAGCTGCTCCTAAAAGTAGCACTGCAGTAGTTCAACATTTCTGCAAGGACTGAGGTGGAGCCAGCAGTCACTTAGCTCTGTACACTGCTCTCTGCTGGGAGAGAGTGGTGCTCACGGTCCACACTCCAAGCTGCTCACAGTGTCTGAAACACATGGCTTTTTCACTGGTAAAGTCTCATGGAAGTCAAACAGGAGAAGGTTCCTTGTTCTGTCAGGGCTCCACTTTTGAACATTTTCATTACATTTATTTATTAATGCCATCTTGCAAACATGGCCTGAATCCTAGGCAATTCCTCCAAAATACCACAGGAACATATAGAAAAAATTTTCCAAAAATGTGCTTCACTTCTCTGCTGCCAGCCTCCAAAGTCCATCAGAGTGCAGAGTCCTTCTCCTCCCTTTCTTTGTTAGCAACTCACCCACAGCAATCTGGTAACACTCACTCCTCTCTGAATCACTGTTTATGCTCTTCCCTTACAACAACTATTCTATAAATAAAAATCCATTCCAATGCTCATTAATAAGGAAATACAGAGCTTGTAAACCTGATATTAGTGAAGATTATATTTTCAAGAACGTTACTGAGAACTTCTATGTGCTACATTCAGCCAAGCCTGTTAAAGCTCTCTCCTCATTGTTTTCCTCTGTATTGTAGTGAATTGGCATTTCCTCCAAAACCGTACTCTTAAATGACTTCCCACCTCATTCAATTGTTCAAGCATTTCCCTTTTCTTTTCAGCCTTCTCTTCATGAGTTTCTCCTCGAATTTTAAAGCCTGTCCTTTGAGGCTTATCCACCACTAGGATACCTGATTGTAGCAGTCTGACCCACCACATTCCTCAGACTTTCCAGGTGCAGCTCCCAGACTGATGTTAGTGCCACTGTCACAGACCTGTGCTCCTTTCCCAGTCCCAAGAGCCCCCAGGCTTTGAAGTTTCATTATAGATTTCTCCACAATTTTCAGTAATCAGCCTTTTTCTGAGTTTCAACAAGTGCCTAAGACAAGTCTCCTTACTAACTTTCCAAACTTACTTTTCTTTTCTCCATTTATTTTTTTTTTATTATTTGGCAGGCTAGAAATGTTATGAATCCTCTATTCCAAGCACAGAGGCAGAAAAACTTTCTCTGCATGGGGTAATGCTGTGCTGGGCTCCAGCTCAGAGCCTTAGCTCTGCAGTAAGAAAGAGAGCACATTAGTAGTGTATCTCACTGCTCCTGCTTTTCTTTTTGGCAAGAACTGCTTCTCTGAGCCAGCAGGTGTTTAATGCTATTAAATTTATGGGTAGTGAAAGCTGTTGAATTTTAAAACATCTGGGTAACATAAATTATCAGAACTTCTTTTTTTCAGTATAAGGCTGAAAAATGGTTTTGAGATCTGCAGAAAAGCCTTAGCAGCATTGACAAAACTGTGTTTATTTTTGAATATTTGACCATTTGACTCTGGCTTCCCACAAGGATCCTTATAGTTACAGTGCCCATAGATTGTGAACTTGGAAACAGCAGGCAAATTTCATCAGCATTAAATTTTTGGTGTGTTCTACATGGCTCATGTTATATGCCAGAAAGTGTCAAAAGCCATGGCTGTTTCTCACATGGTGCACAATCTCCTGGATCTCCTTCTGCAGAGTTTGATCCATATTCTTCTTCCTCACATAGGTCTGGCTGCTCTTAGCAATAGCACATCATGAAAATCATAACAGGAGGAGGGGGCAGAAAAGAGGAAGGAAGATCTTAATTTGGAAAAGTTCACTGGCTGCTGTGGTGTGAAAGAGCTAGTGAACAAAGTGAGCAGGTAATAAGAAGCATGCAAAATGATTTGGAGTGTTTAATTTGCTTCACAGCCAACCCTCTAGATCTGAGTGGAAGTAGTGTGAGTTTCCAAGGCACTGAGGATCTGTGGCCCAGCAGGACTGAGGGTGGATAACAGCCATTGGATGATGACCTGCAGGATGGTTTCTGTCTTGGAGAGCCCAACCCTAATTTAGACAGATGAAGGCTCACTGATTCATCACTAGTATGCTGCCTGAGACAAGACCTTGTTTTCTTAGTCTGACATCACTGGCCATGGGATGTACTCAGGTTGTGAACAGAGAGAAGATTTGACAATTTCTTTTGGAGCAGACCCAAGTGTTGCTGGCTGAGCTGCTCCCACAAGACTGAGCACATGGTCCATATATTGTTGGAGGCAACAAATTTGCATCTATGTGGGCAAGACAGACATGCCAAAAAAGCAGCACAAGTGATGAAACAAGGGGTCCAATGCCCATTAGAAACATAATTCCTATAATTTGTTTTCTTCTCTATTGTACTCTTCTGTCACCTATTTCCTCTGTCACCCCTATTTTCACTATTATTTTTCTCCCCTCCATCAAGGTTTCCTAGAGCTCAGAACTGATCAGCTCTATGAGGAATTTCAAGCCCATAAATTTAATAAACAGAAGTGTTGTAAGAAATACTGCAATGGATTTTTACCAGTCTTTGTCATCAATGAATGAGAAATAGAAGCCAAAGAAATAAAATGCATCCCATATTTTTTTTTTTTTTTTTCATTAATAGCAGTTATTTTAAGCTTTGTTACATGAATGTGGTTTGAAAAACTAAGAAGCTAAGTTTCAAACATGGGTGTCTGGTCAACATTTGGAGTAACACAGGAGATAAGAGAAGAGGAAAGACACAACTACCCTATAGCACTACCTGATGTGCATTAGGTAAACATTTCCAATAAAAGTATATAGCACATGCACAACTAAATATTTTCTCTGATATGATTGTTTGATGGAACAGTGACCTATTTCCAAGCACTTCTGATTTAGAGGAAGATCAGATACAAATAAAAATTTGATGTCTGCCCTCCAGCTTTATAGTAAGTATATCTGTTTAGGGAAAAAAATATATATTTGAGATAATATTACCAACTCTGAAAAATGAGCAAGCTGAAATACATCATCTCCTGGCTAGCCTCTCACAGCTCAGATTTCTTTTCCCCACAACAGTGCAAAAAAGATTATTATAATGAAATAATAAAAGTAACAAGCCTGGAAATTTCCAGGTCACCTTTGGTTTGAGTGCTGGTTAACAAACCTGAGTGTTTTCCTTCCACAGTTTTGCAGATCTCAGCCAAACACTTTCCCTACATGACCATGCTTTCCTCAGTGAAGCAGCCCATCCTGCCTGCCCTGCTGCAGCTGTGGAACATCTGGGAGGGAAGATCCTTTGCCCCCAGGACTCCCCACAGCACAGTGTGGTTATGGATTCAAATGGTGCACAGGGAGTATGATTTGGCTCTCTACATTTCCTGTTGTGAAATTTTGACCTACTCTGATTAATGTTTGTTTTTATATGACTACCAAGTTATTGGAAGCTCTTTTCCTCCTGCCCTCACCTTCTCTGGATACCATGTATACACAAACACACATATATATATATATATACACATAGGCATTATTAGACATATTATTTCAAATCATTAAAACACATGCTTTATAATTTAAAAAAACTCCTCTTTTCTCAAAACCTGTGGAAATTCTGAAGGTTCAGTTTCATTCACTATCAAAATCCCCATTTATGAAAATTTTTACTTTTCCAGTTTAAACTGACTTTTTAACCAACAGCAAAACAAACACAGGCAGTTACTGTTGGCACATGTTCTTAACTTTTTTCAGCATTTTTTTTACCAACCATTCCCTTAAGCTACATTTCAAAACCACAGCTTATTTTTTCTCCTGTACAAAGGAAAAGGTTCTTTATGTCATTTTCATGACTACACAAGGAAATCTATCATCATTTTTACTAACCAACTACTTCCTTTCATTCATCCCCAGATCTATGTCTATTGTTAAATATGGTGTAATATCGAATAAAACCCTACAAAATAAAGAGGTTGCCTCATCTAAAAATCAGGTTTCTTTGTTAACTAGTGATTTTCCATTACTCTAGGTGCCTGAATAATATCTTAAGAGCTTAAGGCAAAGAAAGTACTTAAAGACGGCATGCAACTTATTGAATACCAAACACTCCAAAATATTCAGAGAACAAACTAGAACAATATTAGGCTGCACGCTATAAACTTACACTGTTTTAAAATTGTTTCCCCTCCACATTTCACAGATTATTCCCAATTCTAAAATTTGGTGGATGTTCATCATATAAAAGGGTGCTTAGTGAGGAATGAGGTGCTAGCAGCACATTATTTAAGACCTGGGACTCTGTCAAAGTGTGTTACTCTTCAAGTGCCCATTCAGGACACTTCAAAAAGGTGAGAGAAATACCCACTTCAACCCTCCAAAGGCACCAGCAGAATACAAGAAACCCAGAAGAGTGGCTGAAAACATTAATTTGTTCTCAAGGACTGTTTTGGTTCAGCAAGATTTAGCAGTTGGGCTCAAGGGTTAATCCTAAAACATCTCTTTAATCAGAGGACAGTACAGCTGGGAAACTGAGGCACAGATGCACAGGACACAAATAGAAACAATTCAACATCATCACGGAGACAATTAAAGGGTAGGGAATTTAGGAATCTAATAACCCATATTGGAATTTAGCCAAGATGCTGAAACAGATGCACAAAGCTGTTGCAAGGATGCTTTGTGTATTCTTTATCATTTTAATATCTTATGTTATACCATATGGTCCCACATTTCAATCATTGCCATATAAGCCACAAAAGAGGTAAAAGAAACTGTTGACAAAACATTTATAGAGAGTAAATTCCCTGAGGATCTTTTGGGTCTGGGATTTTACAGGCATTCCATTTTCAAAATGCTTCTAGACTTAAATAATCCTGGGGAAATATCCCTTTCTCCAGGGCACAGTTGGAAACACAAGACATCGACTGTGCCCAGTGATAGAGAAAGGCCACAGACCAAAGAAAAAATAGGAAAGAAAGACATTCAAAATCATTTGAGAAGGCCTGTGGCAAGAAAAATTCAGAGCAGGGGACATCAGGCCAGGAAAGAGCATGGCCAGGAGAAGCAGCCAGGAGAGCTACCACACAGCTGTTTCCTCCTCTGCCCCCTCTCCCAGTGCTTTGTCCTTTAGCTGACTCTGGCTCTGTCTGCCTTAGTGGGCTTCCTGCTCTTTGTAGACTTAAACAAATTCTTTGTTATTCGTTTATGTGCTTTTGGCTGTTTGCTTTGTAAAATGCCTTTTAGTATCTCCACATTTCTGTCTATTTACCTACCATTAATTATAATCCTCTTCATAAGCTGAGATCTTCCCTTCCTGTACATTCAGATTTTCCAGAATTTTTCCTTTACCTACACCTATTAATTTGCAGTCCCACTCTTTGAGTTGCTCTTTTTTTTCTTTTTTTTACCCTCCGAGGGGTAGTCATTTATTACTCATTTTATGGGATGTTTAAGTAGCCCCCATGCTGAGCTGCAACACTTTAATTTCCTCACTTTTCACCTTAACATCTTTTTTACTAGCTTCCTCATTTTTAAGCCTCCAATTTAGTGCACAATTTAGCATCAGTATACTGGTTCTCAGTACAATTCATCCTCTGAGGACACTTCTATTATATTATTGCTTAAGCACATCTGCACTAATGTCAGCCACTTCAGTGTGGCTGCACTGCAAGGCAGGGATACAGAACTCTGCAGCTTGTCTGCTGCTCCTGGGGCTTCAGCAGCACACACTGAACACTGAATTTGCCCTGATTTTAAAGGAGTCACTGGGAGCTCTGCCCCAAAACCAACGTGTCCAGATAAGCAGTTTTGCAGACAGTGGACTGGGAGGCTCCCAGCACAGAGAACTTGGCCATGAGCAGGTGCTGTAGGGATGGTGGTGGTGCTGAAGTTTAGCTGTTTTGCTTGAGGGCTTTTTTCACTTTCACCATTACACACGTGTGTCCTGTTCATTTTGCCTTTGCACAGGTATAAATATACAAGGACTCTTAAGAAAACAAAACCTGATCTCATTTTTTAAGATAAGAAGAAAGGGGAAGTTGGGAAAGATTTTGCAATTGCTTCTTTTATGAAGAATACAGTCACTTTGAGAGACAGGGAAATAAAAGAACATCAGGCAAAAATTCAGGGATATAGGTAGCTTTTACTGAGGGTTTACTACACATACATGTGAACAAAATATCCCTTGACAGAAAACCCTGATAATATTTGGTGTCTTCCAGAGAAAATGTTGATTTCCTCAAAACTTGAATTTGTGATGGTTATTTTCAAAGGCTTTTTAGTCATTTGTACCTCTGTGCTCTCTTTAGGGGCATGGCTTTTCTTTGTGGGATTTCATGCAGTGCCTGTTAGAAGATGACATTAATCTTTGTTCAGATGCCTGGACCTTATTCTAATTTTGTGTTTATAGTAATCCCCTGTTTCAATTTTATGACTGCATATTTTACTTTTGCTTTCAAATGTGGAGGATAAGTCACCTGATCACAAAAAAAACCAAACAAATAAAACAATGTTTGCTCTTCAGACCATAGGGTCACCCAGCAAAGTAGGTTAGTTTAGTTTTTGAAGCCAAGACCAGCTGAAAGTTCAGATATGCATTTATCACAACAATGGAAAACACAAATTGGCTTCGTTTCCTTTTCCTCTGTATGAAGTCATTACCAAACATATTGGCTTGGAACCCTAGGGATTAGGAAGCAGTCAGATTTAGAACAGGAATAAAAATGCTAGGATTTTTCAGCAATAAAAGAGTGAACTTGAAACTACAAAGGCAAAAAAGAGAGTGAGAAAGCCAAAAACAGTGATAGAAATGAGACTGATGACTTTCTAATTGGAAATAATACAGTAAGGAAATTAACAGACTTGGGAAATGTTTTAGACTCACAGAGAACATTAAAAGTTGATTAAGTATAAAAAGGGAAAGACCAAAGCTGTAAGGACTATAAATTCACATTTTCTTCAGTAAGGAAAGGGTTAAAATACAGGTGACAATGCAGGAGAAGGAAAACAGGGAAAATTACAACTTTGATCTTTTCTTAATTCCAGTAGTGAGCAATTCTGAGCTCATTGTGTGGAGAAAGCATATTTTCACTCCTGTTGGCATCTGTGATGCCATTAACTGTGTGTTGACCACTGTAGCCAAAAGTTGTGGTGCAAGTCAGTGGCAGAGATGGGCTGTGGGATGGGGCAATGCAGAGCAGTGGGAATGGCAGTCTCTCCACCCTCCTTACCACCCCCATCAGCTTACCCAGCTCCCTGCCAACACAGAAAGGTCAGCCTTCAGCCTGTCTCTGCCATCCCTGTGTGCCCCTTGCTTCTTGGGCAACTGCATGTTGATGGGTGGTTTAGCCTCTGTAAGAGGGAAAAGGTAATATTCCAGAAGACTTGTGCTGCAATACCCTTCCCTCCTCAAAATATTCAACAGGAAGCTAGAAATCTTAAGCCATTCTCTATCCAATAATCCTCTTAAAAAGACATCCTGGATCCAGTTGCTTCATGATGCTTCTGGTAATGCACATCAATAGATAGCAATAGAGTTGTGTTCCAAACCCTATCCAAAATGGTCCATAATCAATTTTTTTACCTCATAGGAGATTCAAAATTTAATAGTCTGGAAGGCTAGGCAAGAGAAAGCTATGTTTAAACATCATCCCCTGCATGCCTGCAGAGTATAATACTTTTTAAAAGCTCATTTGACATATAGAAAAACATTTCACTATCCATAAACACAGTAGCTCTGTGTATAAAAAAGTGGGTAAATTAAACTCTCTGAATGAAAAAAAGAGCTGAACTATGGGAGTAAAAATCAGCTGAGTTAAAATGAGCAAAAGTTGAAGCTCTTTGTATCAAATACAAAGAGAGAGGCAGGAAAAAATATTCTTCTGAAATATTCATGCTCTGAAAACATGCTTTAAGTATATATAAAGATCCCAGTTTTTTACTTTTATCAGGTCATGCCTTAGTCCCTTGGTAGGCACATTTTGACCCAATAGCTCTCATTCTGGGATCAGGGCTTAAATGACCTATTTGGATCTTAGATAGAGCAGCTGCTCTGGGGACACACAGACTCTCTGCAGCATCTGTCTTCCTTAATGGAAAGCAAGTTCCTATTTGTTTACCTGCAAAAGGCTGCAAGTGCCCTTAAAGGAGTGTTCAGGACAGTTTCAGTGCCATGTCCTGAGATCTAAAATTTTCTTTGATGTGTTTCAATCAGGAATTTTCAACCTACTTTAATTTTCCTTTATTCCTTGCACCAAACAATAACAGTAGGAAACCTGAAACATCCCCAGTGTTACTAGAGTTGTGAAAAAAGGAGATACCCAGCTTACTGAATTATTTCCAAATACTGCTGTAGTTCTCTATGCATCCCTAGTATAAAGGGGAAAATAGTGAAACCTAATCATTAAAAGAAAACCTGTTTGGATTGTTTGAAGTGTGAAGGTCTTGTGTTTTGTAGTTAGAAATTACACTTCTTTACGTTTCTTAATCTGATGCAGGTTTTTCCTTTTCTTTCCCTCTTGCTTTTAATTTGACATGCCAATCAAAGTTAACATTAGGAAAAACAGCAAATATAAACCTTGTAATTTATATCCATTCGTGTTGTTCACCATAATAGCTCTCATCTTGGCAAAAGTTAGCAGATTGTTCTCTGCTCTCAGGAGGAAATAGCATTAATTTTAGGTTTTAATGGAGCTTTAGGGTTATGGTAACTCAAACTAAATCATCATGAATTATTTCTGAATCCCATGTTATGTGCTCTCTTTTCTTCCCTTTGTTGGTTTGTGAGCATGTGAGTTTCACACACTGGCAACTAAAAGTTGTGCAGTAAATAATATACAGCCCCTCAGTCTGGATTGGAACAGCAACACTTCAAACTATTCCTGAAATGACAGGAGCCCTGTCCCAGCAACAGTGGCACATGCAAACTAATGTCTGGTATTGTCTAGGATAATAATGGTATTATGGACACCAGAGCCATGTCACCACAGGCACAACAGCTACAAGTATAAATTCTCATGTGCAGGTACTTCCACCAGAACAGTGGCATTATGTCTCATAAATGGATGAGAAACTAGAAGTAAGTAATGGCAGAGACAAATAATTACTGCTATTTGGACAAATGTAATGTAAAATTCCAAAAGTAGTTTAGAATACCTTTTCTGCAGTTGAAAGAACAAGACATTCAGGTGTGTGAACAGAAATGTTTCTTCATTTATCTAAAACCTGTTTCAATCTGGAATGGGAATGCACAGATAGTCAGACCAACTGGTGTGATAGTGCAGAAGTGCATACACCTGTACGAGAAGCTAGTTTTAGCATAAATTTCTGTGACACTAACCATAACCACCAAAACATAAATCTTATTTTAGTGCTTTTCTCAGGAGGTTGGCATCCTTTCTAAGATATCTTCTTGAAAGATTTGTCTGTACTTGCCCTTGTTCTCCTACAGCTGAGAGATACAGATTTGCAGTACTTTTCAATGAGATTTGTCAGCTACTCTAATGAGACAGTAGATTAACTCTACAGCATTATAAAGAACCACAGAGCCTGATGATATGCCAGATGGCTTTGGGAACTACTTTTGATCCAGACAATTCATAATTTCTGTATCTTTTTGATACATTTGGTCCAGAACAAATGAGCCACTGAATTTCCTTTTTTCTTCTACAGCCCAATCAGTCAGAAAGATTAAATGGTTTTTGGACAGCACTTGTTTAGAAATCATAGGAGGTTCAAAAGTTCTTCAGATTTTGAAATGTTGATGTGTGCAGTGATGTGAAGTCAGTGTCATTTCCATTTTAAATGCTAAACATGTATTCTAAAGTAGATCACACGTACTTACCAGTTCAGATTTTGCCACTTGTGGTTTCCTGGAATATTTTATTCCTGGTTAGAAGCCATCTAAGATGAATAAGAAAAAGGTTAAATAACTTCTAGGCTATCTACACTTGACATGTTATTTTTGTTATACATAATTAGCTGTGGAAAAACAATCAAATACCTAAATACATGTAAGCAGCAAGTTATGTATAGCTGTGGTTTTTCAGACACTTGGTATTAACTATGTGATGAACCATGCAGGAATAAGAAAAACTGTTGGCTTCCTACCAGTTTTATATCCTTTGGATAAATTTACTAATGCAACTTGACCAGAGGGGCTACTGCAGTGGTAGTGACATTCTTAAGTCTCCATTTCCCTCCTCTTACCTCTTCTATATAGCTGTATCTTCATCTGTCTAACAAAAGTAGGCTTTTGCCTTGCAGGACATTGTACCTGAGGCCATTTACCAGGAAAAAAAGAATGGCACTATTCTGCAGATGCACTTCATAAATTTACAACCACTGGCATCTAACAAAGGCAAGGTTACTAAACAAAAAAAATCAACATTTTGGCTTACATTTACAACCCTGAAAGAAGCTAGACCAATGTGATCCTAGACCTAAGAAGGAAAATCAAAATGAGCTTTGGAAACAAAAAAGTGTATTCTGCATTTCTTCAGTTTTTCTGACAAACTCTGGAGATCAATAGCTGTAGATGTAAGATGCTGGACAAAAGGAATATGCAAATGTGAGGAACACCTTGAAATAAGGGGCACATATAATGGAAACTGGTGTACCATCCATTTTTTATATACCAGCACCCACTCATTACAGCCATTCTCATTACAGTCATTACATACACAGCCGTTCTTCTTGCTTCCCTCCTTCACACTATTTCATTTCTCCTTTAAGTAGTAAGTCTTAATTTTCCCTTGTGCTTTAATGTCTTCACAGTGGCTCTCTTTTTCTTTCTATTCTTTCTCCTTTTTCTTCACACACTGACAAAAGCTTCTTCTGCCCATGATTCCTACTGGGTCTCTTTGCCTATATAATATTTTCTAATTCCACCTATTTTCCTTTCTACAAAGTTTAATCCTTCCACGAAAGATTTAATTACCTAACCCAAGTATGTGCAAGGATGCTCCCACAAGTCAAGCTAGTAAAATGCAAGAGTTGGCCCCATTATGTTTATTTTACACAAAGAGGGGAGAAAGGGAACTTGTATGATGAGAAAAATACAAAAAGGAAAAAAAATTAAAACTAACACTTGCAGTGATTTCAGCCCCTGTGGAAAACACACATTTATTGGGAAGAATTCTCAGCAGTAATGCTGGAAATCTAACATTTTCTAGTTCAATTACAACATCGGATCCTAGATATTGGTAAGAGGCTTGTTTCTCAGAACTTTGATACTGAATCAATACTGTGCTAACTTGCGATGCATTAAAACAGTGCAGGAGGTGTCCAAATGTTATTAATAGTTTCATAGCCTTCCCATCTATTCTGCCAGACATACTTAGTTATTGTTAAAATTACTGTTTTATTGAAATAAAAACAAGCACGTTATGGACTTACATGAAGTTGCACTTTGAAAGACAGCCTAACGAATTCCAGGGAGTCTGACTGCACACTCAGTGTTTTTTCCCTTCTCTTTGCACCATGATCACAGAAGTTCAAAGGCTTCACTTTACCTATGGCCTGCTTTTGAGCAACAGGAATGGTGGGGACCCCAAAACCACCACCATATTTTGGGGCTGGTGCAGGTTCAGTGGCATTTAAGAACCAAGTACTTGGCCAAGCTCCCAGATACGACAGGCAAGCACTTCCATATGGAATTAATCTTCTCCCACTTCACAGATCCACAGTGGAATTCTCTACATCCCATCTGTTGGTACAGACTCCCTTTCTACTCAATGCAGAAAAATGAGCACTTGCAGAGTGCTTACAATTCACCTGCTGTGCCCTAAGAGAGGGAAAACAGTACTAAGAACCTCCTGGTTTTTATCCCAGAACTGCAAAGCCAAGCAGATGGAGATATGGGCTATTGACTCCTGAATCTGGACAAACAACTCCCAGCCATGGTGTATAAAACTGAGTAATATGGATGTTCTCTTCAGCTTTGTGTCCTGGAGCTATTCCATTCCCCTTCATCTTCTGAGTAGCCCTATACGGTGACTTTCCTATTTTCGGATTTTTTTATCATCAGTGTCTTAACTGCTACTTCATTGGACTGGATTTCCATGCTGCTCTCACATTTAGGCAGCTCACATAACTCATTCATTTCCCTCCCAAGGTCTTCTAATGGATGATTTCCAGTTTCATAGAAGGACACTATTGTTATAAGTCTCTTGATGGTTAGGTAATTCAGAAAATCCCATCTCACATTTCTCCCTTTAAAAACTTGACCTATGTTTCCCTGTCTATTCACACAGTCATAGACTCTGTTAGGAGCCTCCAACACTACAAATTAGAATTTACTGGGATGACTGAGAACTTTTCAGTTTATTTTTATGAAATGGATTATTCTCAGCTGGGACCTAAATGTTGACCTCATTGATATTTTTTTTCCCCCCACACAGGCCACTAATGCAGCACTGGAATGTATCATATTTGACTGGACACAATCAAAGCTCCTGAACTCGCCTATAACCACTTTTGTGTGCAGTTCTATTAGGCTGAGTCTCCCTGATGCATGAGACAAAGTTTCTTCCCATGTTGGTGGAACAAAAGGAGAAAAAAATTCAGAATATTTGGCCAATCATAGGGTTAGAAGATGTGATTTTGTAATGTAAATACTGATCCAAGCAGAAACCACTGACTTTTAAGGAAGAAAGAGCTATATAACCTTCATATGGTTAACAGAAAACAGAACCAATTATTCATTTTTCTCCTCTCCAAAGAATTACTAGTTGACTACCATTTTCTTCTTTAGGACTAGTGCTGATGAAATTGCATCTTTAGAATCTAATCTACTAGTGTTTGCAAAACTGACACTCCATTAAGAAATAAATTAATCATTCATCTATGATGGTCACAAAAAGCAGTGAGGTTTTTCTTCTCCTTCTTTCTTCCCTTCTTAATCCTTGGATTTTACCTATAGCCTGCATGCAAGTAATGCACATTAGTCAATTAATAAGCTGTTAAATGACAACAGTTCCAGGCAATTTAATTACTGTTGGTAAAATAAGAAATGAGTTATTGCATGTCAGTAACTAATTTCAGCTCCTTTCCTTGGAACAAATCAACTTTGAGTGTGATGGCTTATTTAGGAAAAAAACAACAATTTCTTCCTAGCAAATGCAAACTACTGAGTAATTTTTTGGAAAAAAATATAAATGCCTTGTCAAAATCTTCTGCCCTTTGCTCCTAGTGCCAGGCAAAGTTTATTTTAAAAACTAGGTTACTGTTTCTGCAACTAAATATACTAAAAAATATAGTGTGAGCATAAAGAAAGAAAAAAACCCCCATGCAACCCAGAATGCTCTTCCCTCCATTTCAGCCATTCTGTTTGTTTACATTATAAATATATTAAGATGAATGAACTTTAACCATCCACTGAAATATGTAATTCAGCATGGTTTACAGCCTCTGCTCAAGGAAGAAGAGGAAGCACCAATTTAGGAAAATCTCATATTAATATTTCCAGAAGGAAATCAGCAGTACTCCAGAGGCTCCACCTCCCTCATGCAGGTTCTGTGACATTTCTGGAGTGAGCTGACTCCACCACCACTCTGACTAGAGACAGCTCTCTCAGAAAGTTTATTTCACTGCTCTGTGGCATTTTTTACAGGGAAGGAAGTCACTTTTAATGCAATGAGCTCTGAGAAAATTTTATTTTCAGATCCTTGATAGGTGTGGACTGCTGAGAAAATTACTAACAGGCTCTTAAACGAGTGACTAGAAGAAAAACAAGGAAAATCACTGGAAACATTTTAGTGTTGTTTTTTGGTTTGTTTTTTTTTTTTTTTTCATCCACAGCCTATTTAACACCTTCTTACTGCTGGGAATTGGTTCTTGACTGAGGGCTCCTCACCAAAAAAAAGACAGCACAGATGGGTTTTTATGCAAGCATTAGTCAATGCAAGGATTGCCACAAATAAAACAAATAAATTTTAAAAGGTGACACCACCAGGCACCTTCGCTTTCACAAAATTTTCCAAAAAATACACTTTGTTAAAAAGAAGACACACCAGTTTCTTGAACACTGAATAACAGTTTCATAATAACTAAACTGCAGCAGTTCTTATAGAATCAAGTCAAGTGAGTAAAAAGAAATCATTTTTTATATTAAACCAATTTTTATATTAATGGTCAAGAATTGAGCTAGTCCAAAGCTCTCAAACAAAGCAGCTTTCACTTGAAAATCACCTGTTCAAGACAGCTGCTTAAATGCAACTATAAATTCAAAGTTCTAAAAAGAATGAAGCAAAAAAAAAAAAAAAAAAAAAAAAGCCCTTACATCCATATATTCTGTAAAATTTTCATATTTACAATTTTTTTTTTCAGATAGTTTAGACCTCAGTGTGTCCAGAATGCTTACTGCATTCACCTTTATAGGCTAAAACCCAATGTATGTTAAAACACCAATGTCAGTCAAAACACCTCTTTTATCTGGCCTCAACAGTCATAAAATATAAGAAAAAGAGTTTTCATCATCCCCATCAAGTACCAGTTGGAAGAGAATCTCTACACCTTAGTCTAATGAAAACACTGGAGACTATTATGAGAAGATCAGGCCTTTAATCCCCTGATTATTTGCCCATTATCAGACTCTAGGCTTATCTTTTCTGTATTACATGCCTCTCTTCATATTTTATTGCTGTAGCAACCATCCATTGTAGATTACCTGTGGAACACTCCCTTGTCCTACAACTCTGATGGAACTGCTCCATTGCACAGCAAATCATGTCTTACTCAAACTCAAGAAATTTTGTTAACTTATTTTGCTGTACTCTTTATTACTACACTGTCCTGTACAATGTCACAGCCACTTTTTTAAATTAAAATTAATACACAGAAAATTATGCTACTCTAATAAAAGAAAATTAAGTGCACAGAAAAAATTGAACGCACACTTACCAGTAATTACTGTTCATATATGACAATTACTGTTCATATATGACTATATCAATAGTAGTTTTGCTACAGATAAAGTCTAAGCAACCTTGCTAAAAATAGATATTAAAATTAAGAGTCTGATCTAAAGACTCACCAGAACAGAGATTTCCTAGAAAAAACAGACAATTGTCTGCAGTATGAAAGTGCAAACAGCTCAATAATTAGGAGCATTTCTGTGTACAGAATTACTTCACTAGTAAAACAGTCCACACTTCCTCTCTGCAGTTCCTTAATAGTTCATTCCTTGATGCAACAATCCACTTGCTGCTCTCTAAATACAGATACAAGACAGACTCCCATGGATAAAAGTTATTGTATTTCTGTTCATGACTCTGTGGACATGAACAGTCCCAGCTTAGATACACAGTGAAGCAAATAAATTTGATATGTTAGGATTCACCAGTCATAATGAGAGATGCATAGTAAACAAGTCAGCTCCAGAAATATCCACCTTGTTGTGCAAGTGCAGTGACTGTCTGATGCATGCAGTTCATCACTCTGTGCTTTCTGAGACAGGGAAAAGGCTGTTCTGCACATTAGCTATAACCAGCTTGCTAGCTATGTCCAAAATACTCAACAGTAGCACAGAGAGAATCATCCTGCCTGTCAGAGCAGAGTACTCGAAAATACTCCAAATTTATGAAGTCCTGAAGCACAGACTAATCCCAGGGCCAGGCAACAGGAGCTGGTGGTCTATTGCTTGGAGCTCATAGAATTCATCAACTAGACAAATGCATTTTCAAGTAACAGGACCTTCCACCACCATAATACAGAGTGTCACCATGGTCATTGCCTAAGCAAAAGTACTGTGTTTGGTTTTTTTCCAGTCATAGAGATCACTGCCGGCAAAAGAAAAAGCAAAAAGAATGTTTTAATGTTTATGGCAAGGAATAATGGAATTTGTAAACTTTCTGCAGTATGGTAAGATCTTAAAAATTTATACATTTGTTTGTAAACAGAGAAAATAAATCCATCCCTCCTTTATCCTGTCTACATTTAAGTCATGTCTAATGCAATTAATTGGGTCATAAACATTCTTCATTCATTCCCAACAACTCCAAGATTTGGATCCCCATTTATGAGCATATGCTTTGCCAGAGACAACCTTACTGCATTTTTTAAGTGTTACAGCTGCACATAGACACCAAGAAGGAAATCACCTTCCTGGTATGCTCTGAACAATTTTACCTTTTAACTCTTCCATAAAGAAGCAAGAGGTTCTTTAAGTACGCTTTACTAATGAGCTTGATGATACCCTTCAAATCAGAAAGAAGAGTTCCCACAACCTGTACTATAGTTACATGTCTATGACTTAATACAGTTCCAATTTCATAACAGCTGTCTTGTGTTGGCAAGTCTCCATATATTTACAGGGCAAATGTAATTTATTGCAGAAGCAATAATAAAGAGGCATAGCAGAGATAATAACAGGAAAACTGTAGTCAGACCTACAGTTTCTGCCACAATGCACTGTCTACTTATCAAAGACTACTTAGTAATAAATAAAAACATCCAAAGGGATCCATAAGGCTGAGTAGCATCTAGAGAACAAGAACAAGAAATGTTGTATGAACTACCACAGAAGAATATGTCAGAAAGCCTCTTGTCACAGGCATTGTCCACTACCTTTCCTCTCCTCTCACAAAATGCTTCAAAATAGAAAGGACAGGAACAAATATTGCCTCAGGACACAGATTACCCTCTATGTGCTATTTCAGGTAATGGGGCACAGGATTTCACAGGGACACTAGCATGTGCAATTGCCACCCTAGAAGGGACTTTGCTCCCAAAAGGCAGGACATGAAATTTTAGGAAGAACCTGATTTTCACTGTTCTTTGAAAATCCAGCTGAGCAACACCAAAGAGAAGCCCCTCTTTAGATGTCTGTCCCTTCATCCTTTTTCTAGTTATCAATAGTCATAAAGAATTATTACATCAGAATTCTTTCAATATCAGCCTATTAAGAAAAAGTCTGTCAGGCATTTTATAATGCAAATATGTCTTTTTAGGTCTTACAGAGGGAATAAATCCAGGAGTTATTGTGCATTCATGCTTTGACCTCTCATCTTCCAGAGCCTCTGGCACATCTACCTTTTCCTTATGCATTAGCTATTAAAGGAGCAGACTTCAGAACTGCTTTCCAAGGAAACCCACATTCAATCCCCCACTTGTAATAGAGATTTACAGTTTAGTTATCTATTGTGAATAATTAGTCTCCTAAAAATTGCTTTGGTAACATTTAACGTGACACGGGTTCTCTGCTATGCTCTCCTTCCATATTTCAACATTTTATATTGTAGCTCCCTTTTGACAAACCCTATTAACCAAACCTTCCAGGCCTTACTGAAAATGTCAGGCTATAGAAAACAGATAAGAATTGTCATTCTGCAGTGCCAACAGAGGCCCCCTGACTTGAATCTGGCAACCCTTTACTAAAGCTATAACTCACAGAGCAAGAGAAGAAACAGCATCAATGGCTAGGGCAATGTAAAAGTGAACACAGTAGAATGTTTACAGTTTGCTGTGTTCTGTAGTTAGCAGCTATCTTCTTTTCCTCTGAAAACCTACTGAAATGAAAATCTTCAAATGAGGCAATGATGGATTGAGTAAAATTAGAGAAGTATCTGGGTTGCAATGCAGTGACCAGTGCAGGACCCAGAATTTCAGAACACATTTGATTGCAGAATCAGTTGCTAAACCAACAATTTTAGGAAAGACATCCAAGCTCCAGAGGCCTTATATTCAGAAGTGGCTTTCATTTTGTTGATAACCAAGAGGAAGTAGGGAATGTGAATACATTTTGTATATATAGTCTCATTTCAGTATTTTAAGGACTTGATATCTAAAGACTAGAAGACTTTTTTCTGGTAATTTGATAATTTTTGGTCCTTTGAGGAAAGAAAAATACATTTTCTTCTTGCAGACAAAGAATCAAAATTTATCATTTTTGTCATTTGCATAGCTGCTTCACATCATTCTGCTCACAAGACCAGATTTTGGAAATAGAGCTCCTGGAGACGTTGCCTATAAGGATGTCCAACACCGAGATCCTGAACGGTGATGACCACTTGCTTTGACTTCCAGTGTTAAGTCATTTTAAAAAGGCAGGCAGCCAGTGCTTAATCAATCACAGACATACTCAAAACATCTCACAGGAAGAGCCTTTTGTGGCTAATCACCCACCACAGCAGGTAGCCAAATAGCCAGATAGACCCCTTATCTCATATTGAAAACCACAGATATTGGTTTGAGTCTCTCACTCTCAGTTCCTTTCATTTTACTTCTTCAATATGCTTTGGTAAATCCTAGGTACCCAGCTGCATCCTCAGGCTCCCAAAACAAGTTTTAGGAACAAATTGAAAGTGATACAGACTGCCACCACCACCTGCTTTACCCATGCTGCAAAGCCAAGGTGGAGCAGAGTGTGTGTCTTGGGAAGCAGACCTAAAAGAATTACCAGGGCTTCTCTTCCTACAAATAGCTCCTTGCTCATAGCTGGGTACATTCAGTCCATCTAATGAAGTCAGAAGTACCACATATAAATGTTTCTATGAATAAGACATTTCTTTTTAAAGGTGGTTCAAAAGGAAAAAACAAATTGCCATAAAAGCTGTTGCTCACATCACTACAGTCATATCACCTTGGGGCCTGCTGGTCTAGGACAGGTGATCAAAACCAAAATCCTTATTGTGAATGGTAATGTCAGCAGCCACACTCACCAATAAGGGCTGCCACCTGATGCTTGTGTCATGGTAAATGATTATAGGCAGACAAATCTGCTGCTTTGTTTTAATCAGTTACTTAATCAGCTTCCTTGGAATGAACTGGTTTGGCTCAACAGACTGAGTGACAAAACTTGTCAAAGCAGAGGGTGTAATAGAAATGTGCTGATAAATCATGGAAAAGTGATGGCATTGTTCTCTTTATTTACCCTGTTGTTTCTACCAGAGCAAGTTAACCTCAGCTACTTTCATTCATCTCTTGTTGTTATTGCTGGGAAATTCAGTATTTAGCTCAAGATGTTTCGCATGATGAATTATTAAAAATCTTTAACTGTTGGACAACCTTCTAGAGGTATAAGATTTTTTAGGAAAAAAATTATCCCTTGTTTTGCTGTGAGGGGAGACAGCTAATGAAAAATGGTCCAGAATTATTGTGAAACAATTGTCTGTAGTGTAATCAAGTCTGCTTCTGCCCTCCAACTACTCCAAGATATAATGATACATGTATCATTAAGCAGCTGCTATGGATGCCTGAGGAAACTGGTAGAAATTTGTACCTTTTGCTTTTCTTCCTCTATTCAATCTGCTCCGTTACACTCCTTCCATCCACTTCCCACTGCACTTTTTAAATCTACAAGCTTGGGGAACAGCAGCTGGGAAATGCCCAGCAGAAAAAGACCTGGGAGTGCTGGTCAACAGTGGCTGAGCATGAGCCAGCCTGTCCCCAGTCAATGGCCAAGGGCATCCTGGTCTGTATCAGCAATGGTGTGGCCAGCAGGACCAGGCAGTGATTGCCCCATGTACTGGGCATTGGTGAGACCACAGCTCTAATCCTGTGTTCAGTTCTGAGCCACTCACTGCAAGAGGGACATTGAGGTGCCAGACTGTGTCCAGAGAAGGGAACAAAGCTGGGAAAGGGTCTGGAGCACAAGTGCTGTGAGGAGCAGCTGAGGGAGCTGGGGGTGTTTAGCCTGGAGGAAAGGATGCTCAGGAGGGACCTCACCACTCTCTACAACTGCCTGAAAGGAGGGTGCAGCCAGGTTGGTCTCCTCTCCCAAGTTACAAGTGACAGAACAAGAGGAAAAGGCCTCAAGTTGAATTTGGGGGAGAAAGGGGAGGCAGGATTTAGATGAGATTTTAGGAAAAATTTCTTCACTAAAAGTGTTGTCAGGTATTGGAACAGGTTGCTCAGGGAAGTGGTGTAATTATCATTCCTGTACGTGTTCAAACAATGAGTGGATGTGACACTGAGAAACAGCCCAATGAACTTGGCAGTGCTGGGCTGTTAGCTGGACCCAAATTTCTTTTCCAAACTGAAGGATTCTAAGATTCTATACAATCTTAGCTGGATTCTGCCACTGGATACACTGGTGTAACCCTTCACCCAAAGGCATGTCTGCTATCTCTGACAAAGGACATTCCTGGCTCCTTAATCATGGAATCTTCCAAATAAGCACTTTCAGGGTTGTGATTTTTAACACAGCAAGTAGAGGGCTAGGGAGAGTGTGTGATTAAAGTTCAATTAGAAGAGCTTAGAAACTAAAGAATTGTTTTTTTAATGGCTAATAAATATTGTGCAATATTAAAGACTATAATTAGGTGTGTGGGATTCTCCTACCCTATTCCCAGTCCTCAGGCACATGGTCAGCTGTTGACAAATTTTTCTATGCAAAGGTACAATTTTATTTTTTTTTAATGGATAAGCTGTCACCAGGGTGCCTGCCAAGAGAAATTTATTTCTGGCATGTGTTGCAGAGCACTATCCTCTGTTTAGTCATCAACAAAAACACTAATGTGATCATGCCAGCACAAAGATATTCAAGAAGGTGGACACTGATGAGTGGGTGTCATGGAAAGCACTACTGAGGGACCTCTTTAATTGGTAGAGGCAGTTTATTTGTGCATAAAAAAACCACAACAGCTTGGTTTTCCTAAGAGAGAAAGAGGAAAGCTAAGCAGCTCACAGCTAAATTTCTCTGTGCTGGCAAAGAGAGGGTAAGAGGGTAAAGCTGCATGAAATTTTCCTGTTGAAACTTGAAATAATGCTAGATCAAATCCAAACCAGCCTCCAGGAGTCAGTGAAGCTCTGGAATACTTTCAACCAAGGAGATTTCTCCTAGATTTTGACTCTGTTTAAGGGCAGATAGGACAGCATGCCCCCTCTCCCATCCCCTGTGGCCAGACACCTGATCAAGGGCCTCAGTGACTGCAAGGTTTCACAAGCAATCAGCTTTACTCTAAATCTGCTACCATTGATTCAGTGTCAGAAAGCTTTCAAAACATTCCAGCCAGAGGATCTGCTTTTATTTGCACAAAGCAATCTAGATCTTTCCACATCTAAAAAGACTAAGATTTGTTAAACATGAGCTTGCACAAGCAGTCAGAAAATACTGAGAGGTCTGTGGCACCAAAAATCATTCATCACAGACATAATTTCAGAGAAGTTCTGGAGGTTACTGATTAAAGGGTTAGCATCTCCAACAGCCTACCTGCCCTGCTAGTGCTTACACTCTCAGGAGCAGCAGCAGAAAAAAAAACATTTGCAATTTGATCACCTAATTTGACTTACCATGGCAATGCAGATGGGACTGCATTGTTACACCAGACTGAGAATGAGTGAGCTGGAGCACAGGTACTTGTTTCCTCCTGGTTTTGCCTTCAGAGGACATGGGAAAAGGCCTGGAGAGACAGGAATAGCAGAGTCAGAAACCAGCCAGTGATATTCATCACAGAATGTCAGAGGTCCTTCTATCCTGTCACAGGCAATTCTGACTGTTACTGAAGAAGGAAAGCTGTAATTTTTTATGTGTTCAAGGTACCAAAACCTTTGTACTAGCCGTGCCACAACAGAAGCCATATTTATTGGGATAGGAATACTTGATTTCAGCTTTGAAAATATGTTTTTGCCAACAGGATGCTGGCACAAAATATTTTCCAAAACATAATTAATTAAAATAAACAGTAATAATCTCTAAAACAATGATAATGTGCTAGCCTTATTGTGCTTTTTTTTCATGAATTAGTAAAAGAAAAGGGAAAAAAAAGTCTATTTTAAAATTATTATTGATTTTCCTTGTCCATATCACTTCAACTTTGACCCATGAGATTTGTCTCTTCTGTAAGATCAATACAAAGCATTGGACCTTGTAGGATATAATTTTTCACATCCTCTAGATGACGTGCTATAGATTCATATTTTGGTCAGAATTTCCCCTTTGCAGCCAGGCATTGATGATTTGGAAAGCACTCATGTTAATTTTAAAAAACGTAATTAAGACAGTAAATTAATGATAATTGCACTTCTTATTGACTGGGAAAGAAGAGAAGACATTGCAATTCTCTGTTCTGTATAAATTTGACAATTTACATCCTGCTGTAAGACTCCTGGCAGAAAGAAGCCTCCCTAACCCAGAAAATACATCTCTTCAACAAGATCACCTACAAAGCAGCTGAGGAAACACAACAGGACATCATTTAAACACTAAAGCTTCACACAACACACTGCATGTTTGCAGTCTATACCTTGGCCAGGCCCTGAACTTTGAAACACTTCTTGATGCCAGCTCTCTGTCACATTCTCAGAACAGAGATGCTTCCTGTCTCACAGGAAGAGTCACCAGCTCATAGTTACAAATCAAAGTTAGAAGTGGGAGAAAACAATAGATCACAGGTCCTTTCCTATTTTCCAGGATAACTTTCCAGAATGGAGAAACCTCTAGGCAGCACAGTTCTTCTATTTATTAATTCTGTGCTTACTTTGAGAATTTGTTGACAAACAACACTAAAATGATGACAGGATTCTTTTAAACCTCTTGCCCCTCAAAGAGTAACCAGTCAAAAAAGCTCTCCTCACAGACCACATATTTTCTTCTAAGAATGATTGCACAAGAATTTCAGTCTGAATTATACAAAGAATTGTGTGGTTTTTTACTTACCAAATAATCAATAGAAGTTGTGGGAAGCATAACTTGGGACTGCATATTAATCTTGCATTCAGCCTTCCTTGCTAGTTTTTCAACAGGACCTATTCATCTTGCTGAGTCCATAGGAGTGATTTGTTTCATCTGTACACTCCATGCACCACTAAATATAAAATCAACTTCTTTTTAACAAAGTGGAAAGCAGCATGAGACCCTTCTGAAAGCCTGGGCCCTGGCAAGAGCATTGCAAATGGTGAGAAGTTGTCAGCCTGGGAAAGCAACTCCTTTATGGCACAAGCCACACTGTGACCTGATCAGTTTTGGAAATAAACACTGTTGGTTTCTCCCCTAAGAAACTCCACAGATACCCTGTGGACCTTCTGTGATGTGACTTATTTGTAGGAAAGCACAGTAATAAGGGGGCTAAGAGCCAGACTGGATCAGACCACAGGTCTGTTTAGCCCAGTGTCCTGTAGCTGACATTGGCCAAAAGTGGAGGAAAGAACCAGGTAACAGGAAAAGCTGTATATAAAGGTACTTTCCCAAAATGCTGTCCCAGCCTTTGATTGGGAGATGTTTAATTCAACAGATGTGTCTGCCATAACCACCATGCTTTTCATCCTTAAAGTTACCTAGTTATTGAACCTGTGCTAACATCTGATGCCCTGTAGCAGGTAGTTTTCCTGTGTCCTTTGTGAACACTGATTTTTGTTTTAAATGGCTACTCTGGCTTTATCTGATACCTCCTAACTCTTCCACAAGTTAGGCAGATCTGTATTCACCCACCTTTCTCCCCTCTCAATGCTGGGCTGAAGCATCCTGTCTTACCCCAGGTTTCTTGGGCAGAAGTGGCTCCATTCCCTTGTCAGCATCCCCTTGCTCTTGTTAAATGTCAGGAGAGAAATAGTACATCATGCCAACACAGCAGTTCTGTAGGAGCCTGGGGAGATGAAGAGCCCATGCACCACTGAGCCAAAGAAGGAGAAGAGTTTCAGTGTTTGTGTCAGGGTTTCTGAGGAGACAACCTGCCAGTGCAGTGATTTTCCCTTGGTTCTGTTTGGCTGTGGCACAGGACATCAGAAGGAGCAGGAAAGACAGGCCAGCAGTTACAGACCCCTTGTTTGAAAGACTTAATAACATTGCAATACCTGCTTGTACTGTGACTCTTCCTGGTCAGCAGTGCTGTGAAGGATTTGGATGTTACCCACATGAGCCACTCTCCTTCTCTCTGGGTATTTAAGCAGTGGTTACTGCAGAGAAACTCTGAACTTCTTGGGGGTCTCAGTGCACCACAATCATCACCAGGGCTTTCATCAGTAAAAGCAGCCATGGGAGAAATATTGAAGGCCTCAGGGATTTTCACTTGGAAATTTAACTTCTGGGGACTCAGCAGTTTTGTTGCTTAGTCAGGCACACAGTTCAAGCAGCACTGAAGAAAATATTGGTGGCAAAGGTGCTGCAGGTATCACTGGACTAGAGTGAAATTCAAGAGAGGTAAGACTCAAAAGGTCCAGCTTGATTTATCCATTGTGCCCAAAAACTGCTGCAAGGAGAGAAGTACATGACGTGGTACCAGCCCTCCACAGGTGAAAGAAAAACTGCATTTTCTGCAATGCAATGTTTTCTTGAGAATGCAGAATGCAAATCAAGCAGCTTTTGTTAATCTGTGGTCACTTCAAGAGAAGAAGGGAAGACTTTTGATTTATTTTTCAATAGTAATTTACCTATACAGTCTTGCTAAGATCTGATGTTTTGAAACAAAAATTAAATTAGTCTTAATACTGGGGGTAGAACTGCAGACTGGAGAAAATAAACACAGAATATTTTTGATGCAAGGAGCCACAAAAAAAAAACCCCATGCACAGAGAAAAAGAAAACCTGAGAAAATAAAATCCCATTTTTAATAAAGTTCTAAGATAAATTATCTAAATTTGGGGGAAATTTAATTGCTTACTTTTTTCCTCTGACTTCAAAGGAAGGACCTGATTTCTTATGCAGAACATTAAAGGAGCATTTTATCAAAGAATAGCTATATGTATCCCATGGAACAGAGAAGTTTAAATGCTTTTTTTTTCCCCCATAAGTTTTAGCAATACAAAATATTCTCTACAAGTTCTTCTAAACACTAAACAGAACTAATACTGACCATCCAAAAATTTCTGGTCTCTACTGTTTTCTAATGCAGCAAGGAGGAAAGAATTTGTCCCTGTGATCTCTATAATTAGCACTCAGATTCTCAGGGTGCTTCCAGGCCTCTTTAGGAACTTGGAAAGCCTGGTAATATTCACTTCATATATCATCAAGAATCACTGATGCATAATAATATGTAGCAATACAGAAATCTGACTGCAAACCACAGTAATATTGACTATCAGCACTATACTGGTATAACAATTACAAAAGTAATTAGCATGTCATCTTCTTTTCTGACAGCCAACTAATCAAATAATAGAAGCAGAACGTAAGAAAAATATAAAGAAAGTAATGCAAATGCTTGTAAATAGCTTTTTCTGCCTCTTGGTGATACATGCACACTGATATTTTTCTTTGGAATCACTGATGAAAAATAGAGTAGCATAAGAAAATTCAGAATCCTAAACAAGAGGCTTTATTTTCACACCTGCCATGTATACTGAGTCACCTACCAATAGTGAGGTCTACTCCAGGCAGTATGCATTTGCAACTTAAAATCATGGCAGTAGCTGCAAGGTCTTCTCAGAAAGGTGCCACTCATATTAGGATAAGGAACCACACTTCCTGAAGTGGGAAAAAAAATCATTTTCTACAGAAAAGATTGTGCAAGGTGCTGAGCCTTTTGAGCAAATTCTCCCAGTGCTTGCTGGTGCATGAGACAATGAAGTTGAAACACAGCCCCAGAGAAACCAATGGCAAAGCTCTTGCACCAACAAAACACTACCCTCTTTATTAGCAGAAAAAACCCAAGTTGCTTCTATATTTTCTATGTGCTGAATGCTTGGGAAAGGACAGGCTTTGTTTCGGGGAGCAAAGAGCTGAAGGCAGGTGAGCCATTCCCACCCGACGCCGCAGCTCTGCTTCTCACTCCAGCCGCAGCAGATGCCCCCTAGACTGAAGGAGGGGAGTTTGACAGATTGAGTGAGCAGTGATTTAATGTGGGCTACTCGTGCACTGTGAGGGGAGTCTCACAGCTCCTTCCTGGAGATGGCTGCTGAGCTACCAGGGGTGCTGGAGAAGCTGGCTGTGCTTCAGCGTGCAGCCACCGCAGGACTTGGTGGGGGCACGTCCAGATGCGCAGCCCCCGTGCAGTCTCAGTAACATAATTAGACCTGGGATTTATTTAGCTCTATTCAACATGTTTTCAGTAGGGCTGATTATGTGCCATTCCCTTAGGAGCCCTGTTATAATTTGGAGCTTCCTCAGAGCTGCAGGGATTTGAAGCAGGGGGGGACTTAAATAGCATTACATTTGTACTGCCGAGGTATTCCCTTTCGGGCCAGAGGTAGCTTAGCCTCCTACCATGCCCACAAGATTTTCTTTCTGTCAGCACATCTACAGTTGATAATTTGAAGCATTTTCCAGGGAGCTGGATGGAGTTATGCCTCCCAACAGTTGTTATTCAAACACGTTACGGATGTTTGGGCATTTTGGCAGAGAGTGGTTTGATGTAATTAGGATCAGTTTCTGGTTATGGCCATGCCAGGCCAGAGGCAGAGGGCACTTCCCAGAGTGGGAAGAGGAAAAGCCAAAGGCAACGATTAAAACAGATTATTATACACTTTTGAGCTAACATGTGGAATCAATAGCAAAACATTAGCAGCTGTGCTCAGCTGTAGAAAAGCCTGCAGTCTTACTGTAACCAATAAAAATAAATTACGGACTGAAAGGAAGGAATGGAAAAAATGGTGGGGAAAGCAGAGCAACATTCAAAGAAAAAATATAATACAAACATTGAAAATACTTTCTAACCTGAAAGAGTGGGTTTGTTTGGTTTGTCTTCAGCTTGTTTGTTTTTAAATCATATTAACAAGTTGAAAGCAAGTTTTAATTCATGGGATCCATGATAACCAAGGCAATAATGGCCATATCCCACAAGCTCAGAAGGTAAAAAAAGAGAAAGTGATAATCAAATTGGCAAAGTTAGATTTTGCACACTGTTTTCCTAATAAAGCAAAATGAGACCTTACCCTGACTTTTAGATTGGCAGAAATATGAGGAAGGAAAACTGGAGACCTGACAAATTTGCTTGGTGGAAAGGCACTGCACAATAAATGAGCTGAAAAATGCAAGGCATCTGTTGGACACTCAGAAAGAAGGTAAGAATATGACTTGTTGGTTGCAAGCAAAAATCAAGGATAAAATCTTTTTTCTGTTAAGATGCAGCATGAGATTGACTCAGGGTGAAGGACCTAGGGCAAGATTTAGTTCCAAAACTCAAAAATTGTAGTAGTACAATCTTTAGTTCTAATGTATATGATTCATGTAAACAGTGAAGTTTGGCCAGGGGAGTTTATTAACCATTAAAGTCAAGAAGTTCTTGGGAAACAATCTATTCATACATGTTATAAGATAAAAAGGATGCAAGTCTTCTCTGACACTACATTTCTGCCTCAGATTTAAACATGTCACTGAACCAAAATAAACTAAAAAAAAAAAAAAAAAAAAAAGATTAACAGATTTATACTCTGAAGAAAGAAAAAACCAAAACAACAAAACAGTAGTCGTTTTAGTAAAAAAGAGAAAGCTAATCCTGCATCTTAATTTCCACTTAAATAAACTTGTGGCTTTCAGTGATAATTTCAGCGTGACTGGTCAGAAACGAAGCTAACAAAAGCAACAAGTGTTAATTGACCCATATTTAATTTTAATCTAATCTGACGGTCAAGAGTGACTAATTAACTTTACAGAACAAATGAAGACTTTGTTAAATATCTAATTTCTTCATCCCTTCGGTTTTGATGTTAAAGCCCATGAGAAATCATCTCAGACATTGCCAAAGCCTCTCAAAACAAAACAGAGAAGACCTGAATGCATATTCAGAGACTTCATTTGAAGAAAGGAAAAGGAAGAAAAGCTAGAACAAAGAATTTAACCAAACAAGAAAAAAGATTAAGTGATGATTGCCTTTAACACTGCCCTGGATTCAAAACACAGTCAAATAATTTTTCATACAAAAAGGTTCCATACAGCTAAGTTAGGAGAACAGTATAAGATCTTTCCTAGAAAAAGATTAATGTGGTCAAAACCAGAGACTAGTAAAGCCTTAGCAAAGCCAGGCCTTACATGTTTTTTCCCATACCACAGAAAGGTTTGAAGCTTCAAAATTATTCCATCCTTTTCTTGAATTTAAAGATTTTCAAATCTACAGCAAATTTTTGCAATGAGAAATGAGAAATTACCCTCACTGCCTCACCATGGCTATTAACCCCAAAGACACAGTCACAGATTCCAGGAGTTTTCCTGCTTGATTCAGTAACCAGATATAAACCTCATTGCATCCTAGACTCCACTTTATTAGTAGAATTTCTGCTCTAAATGAGACACCTTCAAATATAACAACAAATGTAAAGGGTTTTTTTAACCCTCATTTTACTTTTAGAGGACATTCTTGTTAGAAAATTTCTTTTTTGCTGCAGTCACCACAGTCCAACTCCAGCATCAAAACAACATTCTCATTCCTTTTCCTAGCTGCCATGATTTGTTCCTTTTTTGGTGTTTCATTAGAAACCTGTCAGAATAAGTGAATTAGAATATTCTGTAATACTCTAAAAATGTACACATATCTTCTCTTATCCAGCAGGACATCAAATTCCCTTCAGACATTCAGAGTTCATTGTATATCAGCAAAGTGATCTCCTGGGTGCTTTGGTATCAGTGCACAGGGGAGGGCTGAAACTGTTTGTGCTCCAAAACACAATAGAAGTAATTTTACAGCTGCACATACCCAAGACAGTTTCTGTTGTATAGGCCTGGACTGCACAGCCCCACCAAGCAATCAGGAGGAATCATCACAGGCTCAGATGGATGGGGTAATTTTGCCAACCTTTGAAACTCTGGTTTCACAGACAGTAAATATTAAAAGTGGGAGAATGAGATGACTATGGAATCTCTCCAACAGTAGCTGAGTGCTTCATTAAAACAGTTTTCCCACTTTCTTTCAAAACCAGTATCAACAAAGATATAGAAAACACTTGTGGTCTGCCTTTTACATCCCAAATTCCTGCCTTTCCCCCTTATTCGCACATACCAAGAACTGCTCTCCTCAGCCTCCATGGAAGCAAGAAGCCTAGAATCTGCAAAAAAGAAGATGCTCTTGAGCTCCATTATCAGCTATCTATATATGCATATTTTTTGTGCTTCCACATTGCATGGAGTGACTGATTCTTTCAGGAAACTGCACAGAAAACCTTGTTTAATTCTCACTGGAAATATGCAACTAAATACCAACATCTCCATCCTAGCATAACTTCTAAGCATTTTGTTCAAAGTCTTACAGTGAATGAATATCTAGCTCAAGGAATAGTCTCATGGATCCTTTATAACCTGCCTCAGAATATAATCCACTCCATTCATTGTCTAAGTTTACTTCCCTGGAAAATGGGCTGGATAACATGCTGCATATTTTCAACTGTAGTTTTAAACTGCAGTTTACAGTGTCTGAATGCATGAATAGTCACACTGAGTTTGTTATAATTAACTCATCTATGATACTTGAAAATCTGTTCACCACCTGTTCAATACAAAACTAGTTTTTTTGGTCTAACAGTTTTTAATTATTCATCCATGTTTTTACCCCTCTATATTCACCCACTCCCATGTTGTTGAAAGGAAAACTCAGCTTCCTCTAACTGCAGAAGTACTGATGTCTTTCATGTCTTTTACTGCATCCAAAATATGTCAATTTTGTGTTGCACTGGAATATATTTGTAACTTAGTAAGAGCAGTTATTCTTTGTATGAATATGATTATCACCTTTATGTGTCCTTCCTTCCATTCCCTACTAATTCCTTTACTGCTACACTCTTTCATCTTTCATTAATTAATACCAAATACCTCTCGTTCAGTCTTACCCATCACTAATTTCTTTTCAATATATTTATCTGGAGCTTCTGATGAAAATTGTAATGTAATCAATGCAATTGTTGACCAAAAAACTGATATGCTTGGACACAGAAACTGGCAATGCAATGAAAACCACTTTACTTAACATGCCATCCTCAGAGGCAGTTTAACCACTGCCATGTGAGCAGTTGAATAATCTCTACAACCAGAATAAAAACTTCTGGAAAGGTAAAGCCAACAGCCAGCCAGAAGTAACATGAGTTAGCATCATAGGTACATGTGCTGGAAAACAAGAGAGGAAAATTCCTTCTATTTGTTAAGCTATTGCTTAACAATTTCACAAACCCCTCAATTTCAGATGGCAGTGGAAGAAAAGGTTTTATTTAACCTCAGTCCTAAAATACATAAAAATCCACTGAAAAGTCAATTTCATACTAATTATTAAAAGCATGATTATCTTGATAAGAATTACAAAACATACAGATTATAGGATTTTGATCTCCCTTTTCAGCCTATAAATTTCTCAGGTTTAGATGGTGCAATGGCTTCAAATTACTTAAAAGGAAAAAAATGAGAAAGCCTGTGTATTTGTATATCCAAATCCATTTACCTGAGACAATATGTGAAAAGCATCAGAATCCATAACAGAGATGTTATCAATGTCTTTGTGGTCTTGGTTGTTCTCAAAATAATGAGAGAAACAGAGTGCTGTTATCTTTGCCACATTATCTATGTGAGTAACTCCATTAAAGACCAGGCTAGCCTCTCAGAAACTTCTTTTACTCAATCAATGACCTCGTTTCCATGGCAGGCTAACACAAGGTGCCATTGATGATGACTTGATTTCCTTTCGCATCTGAAGTGGAAAAGGAGAAGACAGACTAAATGAAATCCCATCCATCTTAATGAAATACAATTATATTCTCCTTATTAATCATTTAAAAATCAATATGTCTCTTCTTGGCAAACCCCGCCAGAATTTGTCATTCTCTGCCAGGCCTCAATACATCTTGTCCTGTAGTGATTTTTATAAGTTCAGTCACCTGTTTCCCAGGGTAAATAACAGAGCCTCTTTGTGTTGTGAGGAGAGCTCGAAGAATGACACAGGCAGGGAGGCTAAAAAGACAGCCTGCACATTTTAATCAGTAAAAACAAGCATTTCTTTCCTGTGAACATTTTTAAATGAGTAGTGTTCACCAGGGAAAAATAAAAATGGGGCTAAAGAAAAAAAACCTACAGGTCAGCTTATATGTACAGTTTCATTTAGAGCATTGTTTATCTAATCAGCAATAGTTTCTGCCTAAAATAATCTTATTTATTGTATGGGATGGTAATAATTGTATGGGCTTGCTTGCAAACCTCTAGGTCTGAAAGAACACTGTGAGTTGGAATTCTTCCTATACCAATTTCTGCAGATTTACAAATTTGTAGAAAGCATACTACTCACTGTGTCCAAATACTTCCATTTTCTCTACTTTAGATACAAGAAAAACTTAAAATCTTCAGCAACTGCAGCATGCATTATATTGAAATAAAATGAAAGTATTAATTAAAAAATGTTTGCAGGAGGTTGTTCTATTCCTTTAGTGATATTGCCAACAATAACAGGCAATCTCAGAAAGATATTCATACCACATAGATCACTAGGATATTTATTGAAACTTGTGTAAGGGGTAGTGAAATTTAAACCTTTTTTTCCCTTTGGGAAGTCCCCAAAAGTCATGGATAAAGTTTTAAGATAAACAATTATCAAGAAATCACACCATTTTGAAAACAGCTATCTTATGGATGCTGCTTCAGCCAACCCTTCCCACACAGTCCCTGATGTTCCCATGAGTGTGTCATTAATGTCTCTCGAATGGGTGAAAAAGACAACTCACTGCAAGACCAGGATAAATCCTTGTGTGCCCTGCCTCCAGCCACAGTGTGGGACAGCTGCAATCCTTGACACCCCTCACACTCCCATTCCTCCCTGTTCTTCATATTGGGAAACCCTGCAGAGTGCATCAGCTTCTCAGTGACCTTTTACATTGGCCATGAAAAGCTGCAACCACCAGGATTTCATCTGGCCTGTAACTGAATAAAAAAAAAAAAAAAAAAGAAAAAAAAAAAGGGCCAAATTAGGTGACTTTTTCCAAAAAAAGTCAAGGTTACAAAAGCACCCTGCCAGCACTTCTCACCTCTTTTAGGCTCGTGATGCTATGAAGTTTGCTCTGTACAGCTATGCAAAACTTGCAAAGTGAGAAGGGGATATACAGTAATGTGTGTTGCCATTTGCTGCTGGTGTTGATTTCTCCTCTTTGTTCTATTAACCTCCTCTGCTTTGTGTTCCAAAATGGAGTCAAATACCTTTCACAACAATTCAATATTTACCTGCCCAAAGTAAATAAGAGATCCCTGAAGACCTACATTCGATATGTATTGAGTTTCTAATAAATCCTGTTTGCACATGGAAATACATGACTTGCCAGGATGGATGATATTTCAAACCTATTTAGTCCAATATTCTGCATTAGTAAACAGCACCAAAGTGCTTCAGAGGAAGGTGAAAGAAATCTAGCAATAATCAGTTATATAGCTTTTTATAATTCGGTGTATGAGGGACTTCTGGAGGGTACCTGACCCAAGGCCCACTCAAAGCAATGCCCTTTTTCAGGCCAGATTTGCTGTTTGTACAGAGAATATGCAGGTAGGGCCTGAGATGTGATGGGGGACAAGTCCTCACATGCCACAAGGCATACCAGAACAATTTATGGGCAGGCCTGTGAGCATTCATACTCACACACACAGGGATGTGTGAACAATGCAGGTGGGCATTCACATGGCATTTGCAACCTCTTCTGAGACTGCTCTTAAGAGCTCTCAAACACTTTTCTATGTTCCTTTTAATAAATAAAATAAAATAAAATAAAATGTCCAATCAAAGTAGAATTACTCCCTGGACAGGAAATGTAGTGGGAATAGCAGGGTACCAACACAGGCACAGTCCTCTGGCACACATTGCCACAAGTGGTCCTGCAAAATTAAGAAAGATCCTCTGCTACCTGAGTTTTATTCTCTGTAAATATGTACTAACTAGTGATAATTAATTCTAATTTTAACAATTTGTAATAAAAAACAATAGAATAAAACAATGGGAAATTAAAGGATTTCTTTTCTCCTACAACCTGCTTGAAACATTTTTTTATTGTCCTCACTTCACATTATCTAATTTGAATACTGTAGTTTTAATAGACAATATTTACTTTACAGAAAACTGGCAGAAACATTTCAAACAAATGTACTGATAATGGTAGATTTTTTTTCCAAGTCCTGTGGCCTCTGCTGTTCCCACAGGCATAGTCTTATAATTCTGATATAGTCTATCTTGGTTTAAAATAGGAAAAAAGCAAATAGGTACAGTAGTTCTTAATTTTTATTCTCAAAAGGATTTTCACCTGTGGTACGTGTGAGACTTTTGTGGGAATTTCTTGTTAAAACCTTAACAGAGACATTGTCAAAATAAAAACCTATCAATAGAAAGCTCTTTTTTGTAGAATCCATTATTTTTCAGTGCTTCTTTTATCAGTGGAAACTCTTTCTATCTCCATAGGCTTTAGGGTCGAAATTACACATCTGTATTTCATGCAGAAGCTTCAGCTGCTGGAATAACTCTAGTGATCAGCAATTAGGAAAATGTTAATGCATCTGCTGATAACACAGTCCACAGGTTGTCACAGAAGAGGTGGTCACACACAAGAATTTTCAATTCACATTAAATCCCCTTCTTTGCTTCTATTACTCATTACTAGTGACAGTATAAATGTGACATTTCTCAAACGGCAGCATTGTGTGCCTTCACAGCATTTACCCCACCTTACTGACTAACATCTCAAAGTTTGGTTCCTCAGCCAATGGGCATCTCCAGAGCCAAGTCATCACATCCTAAGGCAGGAGCCTGGGCACCAGGCTGGGCCTGTTACTTTGGTTCAGGAAATATGAGCTTGCTCTCCCCTTCAGGAAATACTGATGATGATTCTTCCCATAAACAATGGGATCATCAGGTGGAGGAAATGAAGGAGTAGAAAGAAACAGTTGCAGTAACCAGGATGACTACTGGTCAGCACTTGAAAACTGTGGGTATTTTCCCAGGCTGCATTAGGTTCAGTATTTCTAGAAGCAGAAAAAAAAAATGAGCAGCCCTGTTGAAGGATTTGTGCAGGAGGACTCATACAGAGCACGGAGCCCCATTGTAGTCAAACACGTTTAAGATCGATTAGTTTAAAGAGTCGGCACTGAACTGAAACAATTGAAGGGAAGGAACACCTATTTTATTAGAGGAGCCCAACAGTGCACTGCACGTTTAACAGAGCAGAACAAAGGCTAAGAGGTGCCGTGATTGCTGTCTATAAATGTATCAGGGGGTAAGCAGCAGGGAGGAAGAAAGCCATTCATGTTGAAGGACAGCGCTGACACAAAACAAATAGGTATAAACCAGCCACAATTACTCTGGAAATTACAAGAGGATTCCTAACCATCAGAGCAGTGAAATATTTCCTAATAGGAACAGAGGGGAACAAAATCACAATGATTTTAACTTTGGACCATGATGTGTTTATGGATGGGATTAGAGATGATGTAATTATCCCCCATATTCAAGGACTAGTTTAATGATTAAGGAAGTGGCCTCCCTTCATTCACCCCAAGTATTTAGCAGCTTGCTGCCTAAATACAATAGACTCATGGTCATTTGCATTTAGCCCATTGTTGAAATTAGTCATCTACACAAGTTTCATCTCTACATTTAATATTTACTGAATAATAAACAATAGTTACATATTTAGATAAGAAAAACCCCACACAGTGCCTATTATTTCCTCTTCTTCACACTGTACTTTCACAATTTTCTCATAGATTTCTTCACATTAAATCCTTATCTTTAAATTCCTACAGAAACACTAATATTTGTACAAGTACTAACTACATGGAAATGTCAGTACTTCCGTCCCTGTAAATTTTTCTGTATAATCTGTTCCAAAATGATGGAGTTGATGTCATAAAAAAAATGTTTAATTTATTCAGACCAGTGTATTATCTTCTGATCTTTTTTGTCTACTTATTTCATTTTTCAATTCACATGAAATCCCCTACTTGGCTTCCATTACTCATTCATCCTTGTTGTCCAAAATCAAAATTGGTGGAAAGAAAGTTAAATTGTTTAGGATCAAAAATAAAATCATTTTTCAAATGCCTAGGAAGGGGAAGGATTAATGCACTTTGATGTTAATACCATGTCTTTCATAGTTTTCCTGTTTGTTTGTTTTTCATCTTTCCCTATTGTCAGCAATGTACTGCATTTTATAGGCAGCCTAACACAGAGCAGATGCTGATTAAAGGAAATGTGGTTTTCACTGTGATATTTAAAAAAATATCACTTGCTCTAGTCTAAACGCTGTATTCCTAATGAGTTTTATTTTATTAACTGTTGTGTGAAAATACAATGAGTTTATATTTAATTGAAACAGAAGTTTTTACAGCTAACTTGATGGACTGTGACTAGGCAGTTAAGATTGACCAGAATGCTCCTGCTGTCTACCCTGGGGGCTGAAATATGAGGTGCAGGCACACATGGCTCGTCACTCCTATACATCCATGGGGCTGGACCAGAGAAACTGCTTTGCTCCATGGCACGAGCTGACCCTCTCCTGATACTGCTCCCTTCTTCTCCATATCTTATCACCTTCCTTCCCTTCTAGATTCATCAGTTCCAGCTCCATAGGGCAGAGGCTGGCTGTCTGTAAGTCAAATGAACTCTAATTCTCACCAGTCATCACCTCACCAGGCATTTGTAGGTACAGTTGTACCTATGGTGTGCCTCTAGATAGCAGTATGCTTTTTATATCTACAGAAGATATAAATTGTCCCAAATGCTGCTAGCCTAAAGAGACATTGCAAATGGAAGTCAAAGAGCAGGAGAAAAAAAAACTTGCACATGAGATAAAATTTAAAAGCAGTAAAAAAAAAAAAAAAAAAAAAAAAAAATTACATTATGATTTTCATGATGTCTGTTCACTTGGCTTAAAATAAAGATTAATTTTACCTGAGGTGTAGGTGGGAAATGTAAGGGTATGTTTCATTATGCTTTAATTTTTGAAATAAGCTCCCATAATAGAACATTGTTGTGGTTTCATGGTTTCATGGGAACTAGAGGAGCACATCACTTCAGGCCCAATCCTGAAACAGCATAACAGTAAAATTGCTACTGGATTTAAGATGTCCATGATCTGATTCTCCCACCTGAAAAGGAGTGGCTCTTCTCCCAACCTTTCTATAGTGAAACCTGATATGCTTTTCCCTCTACATCATATTTGTACAGTTAACAGCAGGTAGTGACGAAGGGTTTTTTTCTTAGCACCATATCTTTAACAGCATTAGCACTCATAAAGCAATGAGCAAACACAGATGAAGTAATCCAGAGGTTAAATTACTGAATTTTTAAGTGTACCTATTGCTTTTAAAGAAAAACCAGGGAGCACAGCCCCAACTTAACGTATTATTTGCATGTCTATTCAAGAATATTTGCAATACTGTACACGGAGTGAAAAGACATTCAGAATCCTTTGACCTTTAAAATCCAAATCTCAGTTCACCTGACTTTAAAGTTATCTCCATCTTTTTATTGCACAATGATAGCAGCTCATACCTGATTTTCATCATTACCCACCAGGTCAAGATGTAGCAGATTGGTCAGTGGGGAAAAGGTGCAGGGCATGGCACAGAGGTCCAGAGTATGACATTTCCAGACACATTTTCCTGTAATTGAAAGGAAAGATGTACCTTACTCTTGACACATTGCTCATTTTGAAGCTAGGCCAGCTCGAGGTTCACTGCTCTGTTGTCATGTCTAGAGCATGGTTGGATATTATTGGCATGTCCTATGCAGTCAAGCCTGCCCTAGACTTGCAGCTGTATGTAAAAAAAAAAAACAAATTAAGACTTGTTGTCTTTAAATTATTGTCCAAGTGTCACCATGTGACATGCAATGGCAACTTGAAATTCATAGGGTTTTGGCCACAGCTAAGGGTTTATGGTTATCACAGGTCTTGGTCTCAATGTGTTCCATCTCTTTACAGAAAGTAATATGGCTTACCTGAAATACATTCCTTTACCTGAAGCCTTCTCTTTCTCCAGCTCCAAAATGTAATTACTACTAGCTTCTTCACTATCCTTTGGGCTCCTTGGCATCTCACCTCCTCAACACTGTTGTCAGAATTGTCCTTCTACTTGGAAGCCTTAATAGGCATTTTAGCAGCTCATGTATGTGATTGCAGCCATTCAACTCTACAGTTAAAGGAAATCTAATTTTTCTTTGTCTTAGATTTCCATTACTGACATTCTCTTTCAGAAATGAATCAACACCACCCAAAAAAAAAAAAAAAAAAAAAAAAGCCCCCAAAACCACACAGCCCATTAACAAGAGAGAATAGAAGTTTGAGTGAAAAATTCTGCAGCCTAGTTCATGAAAAGATTGATCCCGTTGAGTTTAGATGCTCACAAAAGGAGGCCAAAAGGCACTACTCACACAAAGTTAGCAGAAGACAGAAGAACAATTAGCCCAGAAGTTTCTCTAGGTTTTCAGGTCTTTTCATAGCTTCTGCCTACAACACCTGAGAGATAAGTTAATCTGGCTGTGATTTCTTTTTGTCAGATTTTTTCCATCTTGCCAGAGAAGAAGGTGCTACAGATACACACATAAGACATGCAGGAAGCTGCTTTTGACAAAGAAAATATTAAGCAGTGTCCAGTTGGACAAATGCTGAAAAATCATGTTTCCTACAATTCAAGTGAACAAATCTTCTGTACTCAATCTAGAATTGCGTAGTATGTAAGGAAGGATTTCTTAGTGTATATCCTAGACAAGGGCTTTAAAATATCAGATCCAGCTGTGACAAGGGTTGTGAATATGGCCTGCCCAAACTATGACTTAGTTCCAGGTGTGTGATGCCCGTTGCATTCCTCTTTCATATATCCTGCCTAGAGTACAAGGTCAGGCTGCAGGGGTGATACTTACCTTGCTACTCTGAGAGAACCTGCAGACCACATGCTGGCAAAATACATAAAGAAACCTTGTAAAAATAAATCCAGCAACTTTATTTAACATACTGTAAAGGAGACCATTTGGAGAAAAACAATTATATTATCAGGGCCAATTATTTACTTCAAGACAAGTCCTCTGTCCTGGATACTTCCTGGCAAGTTGGCTGTCATTTCCTAGACTCATGCTGGTCCCATACACATGGCCATATCCTTAGTTTATGTAAGTAACTGCAGCACTGCTAATGTAGGCAAAGCTGTGTCAACTTAGACCAGCTGAGGATAAGAATGAAGCTCTTATGACATAAGAAGAGACAGACAGGAGGGGAAAAAAGAAGAAAACACCCTTAACCACAAAAAAATTAAAATAGTGCAAATCATTGCAGTTCATACCTAATATTGTACTCAAAATAAATGGCATCATACTGGATTTGTGATGGGAATTTGCAGGGAAAGCAGACAGGCACCATGATTTTATTCCATCTCTGTGCCTATAGTTTTGAACAAAGTTACATTGGGGAAAAGATAAAGCAAGTCTCTGCAGTCTCTGGTTCTAGTTGTACAAACACAGTACATTCTTTTAGAGGGAAATCATGCATATATAATTCTTCCTTTGTGTGTGTGGGTGTGTGGGTGTGTGGGTGTGTGTTTGTGTGCAAGTCTCTAAGACTTTGAATACTGCAAGTTAATTCCAAAAACAAATTTGTCAAGAAAAGACCAAATAAGTGTCTTGACTAAGATAAAGATGGCATCATTAGCAACCTCACTGTGAGCTATCAGGGAGTCCACACAGGACCTAACCACAGGTTTCACAAGCTCATTGCTCATAGAACAATTTCCTTGTCTTTTTTTTTTTTTTTTTTTTTTTTCACTTATCGACCATGGATATCTTTTCCTCACCTGCTTCAAAGAAATTTGTAATGTTTTGAAATTTTGGTACCAGAGAGGAAAGAGGACTTCAAAGGACAGCTCGTGTTCAGACCCATACTTTGCAGAAAACATTATCTTTCTAAGACACTCTCCCCAGACTGGTAGATGTGAAAAACCTCAAACTTTTAATTGTCTACAATCTAGATACAGTGGTCCAGATTGAGGATTTTGGCAGCCACAAAGCCAAATAGCTAAAAACTCCCTTAGCTTTGGCTATGGTGAAAATGGCAAAACTCAGCACGTGCTGAAACAAAGAGAAAAATAATTGTGTTATGTTTTAGGACCATGGGACTGGTTTTCAGCAGCACCTGAAACAGGACTGAGATAAAACACTTTCACACAAAGTTTTGGGAAAGGAGTGGAAATTTTCTCATTCATCTGTGGCCCGTTTAATGCGTGCACAACACTTCACAGTATGGGATCCTGGTGCTTGTGCATGGGTTGGGACATTCTCGTGTTACAGCCATTCAATTCCTTTTTTCTTATTGAAGATTAATTACAAGGAAATGTTGAGTAAAATTTGCTTGTTGGAAACATCGCAAAGACTTTGGTCATGTTTCCTGAAATCCACCATTAAAGGAAAAGGTAAAGCTGTGCCACATGAACAAAACCAAATTCAAAACCTTCCCCCAGAACTAGACACCTTTCACAATGTGACGTATTTCACAGTAATACACCCCAGTGACACAGACCTAAATTGAAGCAAGAAGACTGAGAAGCAGCATTTGTATTTCTTTAACATGGTTGAAGCACCAAAGAGTCTGTGATTGAAAGCAGTGCTGAGAATACGGTTTACTTTCCTCAGAATTGATCTTCTATTGTTTGCTTAGTCCAGCTGTGGTGTAACATGTAACACCTTGTGTGAATTTCTTCTCTGGTCATGGATTATCACTATCACAGTGATTCAAAAGCTCTAACACAAGTGAGTTTATTGTTTTCAATATTTTCATTTAAGCACTTTAATCAATATCTGCCAAGACAATTAAAGGGCTCAAATAGTTTCCAAGAGGAATTTTCCCTCTAAATTGATCTCTTTTTTATTTTTTTTATTTTATTTTTTATTTATTCCCCTATTTAATTTATTTTAAATACTAACAAAAAAAAGTTAACACCATTTCCCCAAATTCACCCACTATTCTTATTCTTGTTTTATAAAGGAAATGAAATTTGTCATGCTGCTATACATCATTTACACTGCAGTACAATGTCCCATCTGTGTGTCAAGTACAAAACAAAA
Organism: Oenanthe melanoleuca; assembly: GCF_029582105.1. Taxonomy (NCBI): domain Eukaryota; kingdom Metazoa; phylum Chordata; class Aves; order Passeriformes; family Muscicapidae; genus Oenanthe; species Oenanthe melanoleuca. The sequence continues at coordinate 84,515,692 of NC_079335.1, read as the reverse complement.
GCATTTTGTGAAAAATTGCTAAAGTAGTAATGATTTTTGTCCTCAACTCTTTGTTTTGCCTTTCAATAAAGAAGGCGACATGTGCCACAAATGATATATTATTGTTTAAGTACAACCCTAGTAACACAGTGCATAACCAAAACCATGTTTCACAGCAGAGAAACTATAGTTTACTGCCCCTATGGCTCTGATGAGAATATAATGTTCTACAGTTTATAAATGCTTTGAGGTCAACACATGATTTACTTCAGCTTGTTCATCCAATGAGCAGGAGGTCCAAAAATATATCAAGCTATTAGACAGCCCACTGGAAGCTTGGCGGAGGCTCCCAGTGATGGAAAGCATGCCATGGAAGCCTCTCTGTCAACTGGAGATGAGATAATTAGATCCAGGTAATACATTGGAGCCCCATCAGGGAACAGGACAGCAAACATGTCATCTTTACGATTTTTTCTCATCCTCCCCAGCACCACTGGCCTGAGATAGTAAAAAGTGTGAAGGATTCATCAGTTCCCAGCAAAAGCACAGCAGCGGGATAATCAAGCTATCATCTTTCCATCATCCTCATTATCCAGAGACCTGGTGTTCCATATAAACAGCAAAACAACATCAACTGTAGATTGAGAAGCCATGGTAGTTAGTTCCAGTTTTTGTTTTATGTTCCAGGGTAATACCATACAACACTGTTGGGCTGGAATCTCGTAATACCAAAAAGAGATTGAGAGCCTATATTTAAGTTACAAAAAAATACTTTGTGCAAAAAATCTCTTTCTACTAATTAGAGGCTCAAGCTTCAACCCTATGACTAAATATTCCTCAATGGAATATTCTGGTGGATTAGACCTTGTATGTTGAGGTAAAGGGCTTTTATACAGCACATTCAGCTAAAACCATAATACCCTGACTTTTTTCTCATGCACATCACTATGCACACATTTTTTTTGAGGATCTGCTAGCAAAAATTTGAAAGTGGAGAGTTGCTACAAGGAGAATCCCAGTGCTTAGGAGTAGCAACTCCTTTGCATAAGAAAAGTAATTGAAAAACACTCACCCCCTTGTTGACACAAAAAAAAATGTTATTCATACTCAAATCAACTACTTAGATGTTTATGCCTTCTTTAGACACTCATGCACTCTTGAACACAATAAAAGAATTTTGAGAAATTGTGGTCAGAAATCAAAAAAACTTTGAATACAATGTATTCTAAATACATAATCTTTTCCATTTTCCAGGCTTTTTATGTTCACAGAAAAAGCAAAAGGATAGATTTAGCCATGACTGATCCAATGTTGAAAAATCAGTCTTATATGTGCTCATTGATCATGGCAAGCATCTAATTTTTAATATAGTTATATAAATACATACATATATTATACACAGTAAAATTCCTTTTCCCAAAAACATATAGATGACTCATGTTTCATTTCCTTTCCTGGTAGCTGACGTTTAGAAATATCTTTCTTCTAACTTCTTATTTCTCTCACTCACACATTGCACATAGGTAAAGGAAGTAGGTTGTAGGGGGGGAAAGGAAGAATTTATCTCAGCTGCAGAAGTCCTCTTGAAGCCTCACTTCTGTCAGTGACACAGCCCCTCACTGGAGAAACAGATGGACTAACTCCATGTGCTTTATCCACCTTTGCACTGTTTTACTTGTCCTGAATGTATTTGTCCTGTGAACCCACCAGGAGAGGAAAGCAAGGCATGGCTCTTGCATATTGGGAATGAATTTACTCTGTTTCACACTTCAGTCTTAAACAATCTTAAAACCTGAAGACATGAAAATCCAGAATCTTTATGATCAAGTATACAGTTTAGTTCTGTAGAAGTTTAAATGAAATTTCTGAGTAACCTTTTAAAGAAATACATCCATGCTGCAGAAAACGTTTACTGCCATGGCATATACCCAAGATTGTTTTCAGTCCATTTTCCAGAAAATATTAAAAGAAAAAAAAAAGACCTGAATGGAAAGAAATTACTAATATTGCAAGTATGAAGTGAATTCTAAAGAGAATCACAAAACTTAGAAGTAAGACAACACTACCTCTAGAAAAGCAGGCTGAATAAAACATCCTGAAAGTAGAATGCAGGACAAAAATGTATTTTTTCCAATTGCCCTCTAAGTAAAATTGATTTTTCTATTTTTCCCCTTCATAAGTATGACAGGGAGTATCTTCATGAAGCTCCAGGAACCTAAGAGAGCTGTTGTGGCAACCATCATTGATGTGACCAAAGGTGAGTAAATTTAAGCTACTGAAAACACTAAAAGAGGAAAAATTCATGTCTAGCAGAGAAAGTACTAAGATTAAAAATGAAAAAGCATGGGTAGGCTAGATAAAATCAATATAACTTTTCCCAGGGTGTTCTTTTATAAACATTACTTTGGTTCTTCCTTGACCACAATATATATACAGAAAATAAAATGGCATTTTTATGACTCATAATCCCAATCTTTACCTCCATGAAGCTGTTCACAAAGACTCAGAAGCTGAATGGATTTAAGACTGGAGCTATAATGGCAAATCATACCCTTTTGCATCACACAGTTATGGAGACACATAGCATTTAAGATTCACATCTATAAAAAGGAGAAGCTAATGGCACAGCCACAAAATACTGCTACAGTGACAGTATCCAAATTTAAATTCTGCAGTGGTAGTCATGAAGAAAGCATAGCAATATAGCTCTCAGCTACATGGGACAGGGGGAAAATTACAGAAACTGCATATTTAAGACCTTCCTAGGCATGAAGAAAATGTAGGAATGTATACATGCTAAGAGTATGCAAGACACTGCATATTGGACAGCAAACTCCTAAAGATTTAAGATTTGATTCCATTTACCTCTAATAACAGGAAAAGAATATAAGTACCTTTTCTTTCCCCCTTTTTTCCTTCTTATTTGTGACTATAAAGTACACTGTCTATCCCAAGCAGACTAGAATCAGGAAAAGGAAATAATCCCTGCAGATTTCCAGGCAAGACATAAGAAAAAACTCAGTTAGAACCACTTATGAGTAACAGCCATACAGAAAAACAAGGCATAAGATGTAAAAGCTGACTGATCTTCTGACTTATATTAGAGAAAGATATCTAAGGATTTACTAGCAACGAACTCTGGAATACCTGCCAACTTTTACAGATGCAGAACAATGACAGAAGGAGGAAAAAAAAGAAAGCTGAACTGAATACTGAAGCTGGAATACTGCAACAAAGCAGAATTATGACTTAAGGCAACTGCACAGCAAAAAAGGGACCAGTTTAGGAGAAGAGAAGGAAGATAAATCCAGAAGGCATAGGAAAAAATACAGAAATTAACACACTAAATAAAGGGATCTTAAAAACAGGCAGAGATTCAATATATTAATGAAGTGCATGATGAGTGGATGTTAGAAGCAAAAAAAAGTAAAACGGGGGGAAATCAGGATATCCAGAGATAAAACCACAGAGAAGAAGAAACATACTCATAGTTGTCATCACACTCCATAAAAATCCCATACTTAAAATGTATTTTATCATTCCAATTTGAAAAAAAAAAAAAAATAAATAAAAAACCAAATTGATTCAGCCTCCTGATTTTTTAAAATTATTTCTAATTATTAATTACTTGGAATTTCCATATCAACATTTCAAATTAGTGTTATTTGCCAGTATGACAGAGAAGACAGGCACAGCCCACCCTGTTGGACCATGGCCCTACACGGGACTTGCTGTCTTCAACCTCAGCAAAAATGAGACAGACTGAAAATTGTCTAGGGAGGCCTTGAACTAAATTTTCCACTTGCTTCAGTGAGCATGGCCACTACAGATGTAGAAAAACTTTTATCATGACTTTATTTTTCAACTTTTTAAGAAAATTCTGATTCAGTTTTACCACCACCCCCCCAAAAAAAATAATCACAAAAAATCCCCATCTTAACCCACCCAAAAGAACATCCAAATAAAAAAAGTATTTTTGATATTGTGCATACCATTCTCTTTGAAAGTATTCTAGCTAAATGTGAAAAACTGCTTATGTTACAAGTAGTCCAGGGGAAAAAAAAAGAAGGTTAAAATATGAGGAGATTATATCCTGTAAGTGGCAGAGATTGTGCTGTTGGTAGTCTTTTGCAAAGATCTGTATGGGGGAAAGTAATTTAGATGAAAAATGAGCACTTAGAAATTAGAATGCTGTCAGGTATGATATCTGGAATCAGGCTGCAAAAAATTTGGTGGATGAGTTGTTGCTGTCAGTCATCAGTGATGTACAGTATTAGTATAGGAATCCATACAAAAGTTAAATACTGTATGCAGAACTGATAATGTCATGAATGATCATTAATCTGCTAAACAGTAGGAAAGATTCCCTCAAAAAAATAGATTTCATTTTTGAAAGAAAAATGATACTAGAAGAAATCAAAGAAATAGGTGGATCAAATTCATCTTATGCAATAATATCCTTTTAATGACAACAACTGAATCTTACAGTGTACTCTATATATAAATTTCATACAAGTTACCTTTAAGCACTCAGTAGATCAATTTAATTAAACCATAGTTTCTCAAAATTGTAGAATAAATTTTATTCTGTGCCATTACCACAGATTAATACAGATGCATTTCTGAAGTGAAGTATACAGACTGTAGAGTAGATCTTCCTATAAATATAGAGACAACTCAGTCAAAAATATTAATTTATTACCTTTGTCTTTGTTGGTGCAATAAAGTGTAATAGTAAGTATACTTTTACACTGACACCTAGCAATGAGAGGGTCAAGTCAGTGTAATAAAGCTGGCAGACTAGCACAAGTGTCTCTGCTTTTGTTATAAATATTACATAGCAGAAGTTTTCTGAATGAGAATGTGAAAGAATATTCTAGAAAAGGAATGCAAATTTACCATGAACATCAGAAAATTGAAGCACTCATGATTCAAACACCCACGAGTGTAAAAAGTAGAACCTAAATCAGGGAGGTGTCAACTCTTTGACATTGCTATCTCAACGTGGTTCAGAATACAGCCAGGAAACAAGTAACATGCATATACAAAATGCCTTCAAACATATATTTTTATGAAAAACTAGAAGATTATTATAAAACAGTTATTATATTTGTGAACTATTTTCAAGCACTCACATAAAATGCAGATTAGACATTTGATTACTTTGCCACAATTCCTTGAACTCTCTCCAACCCCACAAGAACATTTTGTACTCTGCAATCACCTTTCGACATATCTGAAAGGAGATTATAAATAATATGACAAGATGGAAAGCATTACAAAGTAAAACTAAGCCTCTGGATTGTGTCTTTTTTTCCTTATTTTTGTTTGCTAAACAACATGCCAGTGGATCTTATGGCTCTGAATCATCTGGTACTATCCATTAGTGGATAGGCTAATGAGTCAATGGTCTTAGAATACACAAACAAGAAAATGTCCACAACCGGATCTCCTCTTCTAATCTGCAGCCTAAAGAGATATTGTCACTTCTTCTCCCTAGCAGAAACTGTTTTTTTGGCTGGACTAGCAGAGACTCACATGACTGTAGTCTTTGTCATGGAAGTCCATCGAACATAAATATTGTTCACACCCAATATTTGTCAATACTCTATAATGACTGCAACTATTTAAGTTCCACATTCAAAGTCCTTTACACATGCTATATAGCCCAGCTAACATTTCCCAACACAACTGTAACTTGGCTCATGGCAAAAGAGAACATACTGCATTTGCTTATGGTCAGGCAGCTGGAGTCTAGACCACAGACAATGCACAGGTTTCCTCTTCTGAGTGATGTGGGGCTTTTGCTCATGTGTAACACTTTGATAGACCAAGTGCTGCAGTACATTCCAGATGCAGTGTGCTGCTGCACACAAACCTTTGGCAGCAGCTCATTGCAAACTTTGCAGACATCTACAGCAAAAAGGAGCAGATGTATTGGGTGGAGCCAAGCAATGCTCAGCACCGAGTGCCAGTCCCAAACACCCTCCACACTGATGCTGCAGTGGAAAATTCCCTTTACAGGCACAGGATGACACCAGCATGCAAAGGAAAGGAGCCACTGCCAGTCCATCAGTTCTCACACTGCAGTCACCCCTCAATCCATCAAACAGCTGTGAACAGAACTGTGCCAGAAACAGCACCATGGTGTTTCTCCAACTCTGCTAATTCCCTGTGCTCAGTTTAATTATATGAACTGCTCTGGATACTAATCAACACATCCCATTATGATGATGCAGTAATAAATGTAATTATGAAAGCAACATGAATAATTTCATTAACTACATTTCAAGCTGTCTCATTCTCTCCATTCTCTTTGTTGGCAACATAGAGTGGGTCTGCTCAGAACTTCTGGGAATTAGGCCACATATGTATGACATGTTTGTACTGAAAAGAACAGTCCTGCAGACCTGAATCAAAGAAAAAGTAACTTAGATATCTGCTGGGAGTTTTGCCAGAATTATGACTGCAGTATTCAGGCCACTCTGTGCCAAGGACTCTGAAAATAAATACTTCCTTACAGAAAATAATGTTTGATTTTAAAGTCCAATTTGAGTACCCAAGTGGCAGGAAACAAGTCCGCCAGTGGCCCTATAACCACAGTGTCAATAACTGTCCATTCCTCTTTCTGCTGCTCCCCCTTTGTAATCCAGCATGACTTGGCAGGCTGCAACAGGGAGAATGGCCACATGGCTTGCTGTGTGGTTTAGAAATAAAGGAAAGCACCTGGCTCAGACAACATATAATTTAGGATTATGAAAATAAAAGACAGAATGAGAAGAGTTAAAAGGACAAAAAAAATAAAGTGCCAAAGATGGCTTCAACAGTGATGGTGGATCAGCTTTTAAAAAAATGCCTCCCTGCTGCATGGTATCAAACCAGATGACCAGCTTTTCCTTCTCCCTTCTACCCACCCATCAGATCTCTTCTCTTCTCAGGCTGAGACAAAGAAGTTTCCACAGCCCTTTGCAAGGAAAACCGAGCCAGATTCCCAACCTCCAAGCCTTCTGCTGCCCTTACAACAAGCTTAGGCTTTGTCGTCTTGATTCCTGTTTTAGAGTAGATGACAAAAGAGGAGGCAAGCAGGACTCCACCAGAGAAACTGGCCTTAAATTACAGTTATAGCATGGTAAGTGATCCCAGATTGACCACTGACATTTTGCTAGGTGATGTACACAGTCCTCAGCCTATCATCTGTGCAACATGATACAACCTGCTGAGCACCCAGGTCTGTCCCATTTCCCAAGCTCAGACTTCTCTAAAGCTCAGCTTACATCTAGATCCCAGCATGCTCCCACATACCAAGAATGCAGAGGGTCTGGAGTGTGATCAGCCATGTAAACACAGCCATGTCTGACAGGACAGACATTTAGCACCTGACTGATTCAAGTCCTGGGTAGCCCAGCCATGGAACTGGTGGGGTGATATCAAAAGCTGCAGAGACTATAATTAAAAAATAAAATCTCAAAATTTTCCCACAGAAATGCTGCTTCTATGTGTAACTGATGGAGTTTTGCTGAGCTAAAAGACAGGGTGAAATTTCTTTATTTGTTTCATATATGGGACTTTAACATGCACATGCTATAGGAACTATAAATTGAGAAGCTAAAATAAATCTACTTTTCAGATGAATAAAGAAAATCCATGACAAAAGAGAAGGAATGGTTGACATACCCTGTTTGACTCAGGCTATTTCTCTGAGTTGTATAAGGATATTAACAAAAATTTTATCCAGAGGTCCCACATGGGAATTATACAGAAGCTGACTTCTGAAATAAGAAAACCTATACTAAGCTCATGAACATTTTAAAATCCCTCCTTGCATTTATATCCAATATAATGACAATTTTCTGTATTAGGAATGACCTTAAAACAGGAAGCCTGAATTACACATATAGCTGGGGGATAAGATTCAGATGGATCCTACAGAAGCATGAACTTAAAACTAAATTAAAACACATCATTAAAAAGTATGTAAACAGTCTCATTCATTGAAGTACTCCCTTTCTTGAAGGCAGCTTCAGTTTGGAGGACACAGACAGTGAAATTATCTTCCTGCACTTTGTCAAGCTGAAGGAAAAAACAAGGAGAAAACAGTTATATTTGTATTTTCTAATAAAATATATGACTTCAGATTCACATAGGGAGTTCAGACTGTATAATTGTGATTCTCTGTCTTACAGATACACGTCTGTGTTGTTTAGCTTTTACTTTACAAATCTTATTTTTATGATTTCTAACTAGGCATAAAATCCCACAATATGACAAAGGGCGTCAGTATAAGGTCTCATCTTGGAAGTGCACTACTATTTTTTTCCTCTGTTTGTAAATTTTAAAATGCTTTTAAAGCAATTTAGGCTCATTGATCAACAATTAAAAGTCTGCCAGTCCCAAGCATTTTCTGCTTCTGTGTAAGGAATAAAGAACTTATGTGTCTAATTCACCACTTTATTTTAGGAAACTGTTATGCTTTCAGTAGAGTTATTTTGAGTGACAACCACAATGCAAAAATAATTAGGACATATTACACTAATATACGGTCCCAGTGGATTTTCTTTTTAAGAAAAATAACAGAAAAAAAAAAAAAAAGAAAAAGAAAAAAACAGAAGCAAAAAAATCTAGCAAAGTGAACGACTATGAGAATTCTGCAATAAAATTTAGGAGACAAATATCATTTTTAAATTCTGCATTTCCATGATGTTCCAGGAGAACTCTACTGAAGAATATGGAATGCATGTAGAAAAAGAGCATGTGATATTTTGGAACAAAAAAAGGCAGCAGAGAAGTCAAATTTTGCAAATGAGGAAGAATACATGCAGAAGGAAGGAACACAGAACTGTTTCATGCTTAAACAGTAGAAGCAAGCAGATTCTGTTAAACTTGTATGAGTCTCCTTAATGTTTCTAAATTGTTGTGCTTAACAAGGACTTTCCTTTTCTAGTAAGCTCTTCCATAACCTGAAGTGTAATTGCGGAAAAGTTCATATGAGGAATGTTTATTTTATATCAGTCTGTTGTTTTTTGTTTGTTGGTTTTTTTTTTTAAATATGACAAACATGAAAACTTCAACTTATTTCACTCCTTTATGTTCTGATCGATGTCAGGCATGATTTCTGCATGTTAAATTAATAAAGATGGTTTTAATTGAACTTTATAAACTAGCAGGGACCATGTTAGATTTTGAAAACTATAGTCCTCTTCTTAATTTCCCTCTCATATATGTGACAGCTGGGGAAGAGCTCAAGTAATTTCAAGAGGACATCATTTTCTCTGGAAGAAATACAGAAGCAGTGATGTGTACAGAGTAGCCTCATTTTTTATCTGACTACAAAGACCAGGATATAAGGGCTCTCAAAATGCATTATTTTAAATTGGGAAAAATCACACTGACAACGCAGACCATTTCAGTCATAACTAAAAAATTGCATATTAGAACAGTTCTAATAAATCAGTGACATTTTAAACCAAACCAATTTGTATTTAAGATATATCTAAAACTAAAGCCCTCCACTGAGAACTGGAAATTGAATGGCTCAAAAAATGTTGAGCTCACAGAGTTTGCTTTTTTGGTGGAGGTGTCAGCCAGTGACATGTCATCCCATTGAGGGGTCTTCCCTGAAAACTTTGATCCAATCATATGATTTTCCCAAACCTTTCAGAAATAGAATATGTGAATTCAAGCACCCATTCCCAGCATTTGTAACTAGCAATGAAGCACTTGAATAAATCGTCTTTTGGAATATAAATTGAAATTGCAATGTCAAAAATTTTGCTGGCTGAGCATAATGTCCCTGTTACTCACAAGCCTTTTTTCTTCTCTAAGTTGTGACTGCTTTCATACTCACACTGAGACCAGGTGGTCAGCATAAATATGTAGAATGTTTTGTTGTTGAACACAGAAAATATTGAGCACTAAAAATAATATATACATTGTTTAGATTCTCCAGAGGAGCTCCCCAGGTTTCATTGCAGCTTTTGAAACTCCAGTCCACAGTGTGGAAATAGTGAAGTCTAATATGCTTTTATAGAAGCTCCTTGTCACCTTCTGCTGAACAAATACTGGAAAACAGCAATCTTGAACATTTTCCTAGTGTCAAAATAAATAAATAAATAAATAAATAAATAAATAAATAAATAAATAAATAAATTTGCTTCAGAGACAAGCATGACCCTTATTAAATAAGTTTTCCACCTATATTTTGGTATGCATGATACATTCCTCAGAGACTACTTACAAAATTGAAGGACTTTGGCAAATATATGTAAATATGTTCACACAAAAATTTGCCCAAGGGGTGACTGTCCTAAAACCTCTTCACAAAAGTCTCTTTGTCAACCTGGGGTAGTAAAAATGTCCTGTAAGGAAAGTGATCTATCACAAACTGCAAACAAATAAGTTGATGAAAAAAGACACGAAACAGTTTGCAAAACAATCACAGGCTTTAAAATATGTTTCCATAAAGGTTTCCTGACCAATATCAAACTAAGATTCATTTCAAACTTCTCGACCCCCTCTCCAAAAAAAGAAGGGTGAATTCACCAGATGCATTATTTACCACATCTGTCACCTTGCTGTCAACTCCAACACTTTTTTCCCCACCACTAACAAAAAGTTCAAAAGGGGAAGATCATCTGATTTTTCCTGACAATTCCTTTCCTATTTCCAATCTGGAAGCATATATATTTGAGATATTTAGCTCTGGCTGGTTTGTTTCAGATTTGATACTTTTCAGAAGCTTACTGTATGTGTGTTACCATATATGTCTCAATATGTTTTTTTTAAAAAAAGGAAAGAAAGGGGAAAAAATCATTCTGTTTCAAATAATGAGCATGTGCACCTTTTTGCCTCAGGCCTTCATACACAATTTAGCCAGAAAGCCAGGGCAGATCATGATTTAGCATTTGACATCTCTTGCCTTCAGGCCAGGGGAGACTAATACAGATTTCTGACTCTGAGCACACCATGGAAAAAAAAAGTGAGAGAGAGAGGCCTTTTATTGACTAAATGATAAAGAGGTTTGTAATGATAAATAACAGTCATTTTATTGTGGAATTCCCCAGAAAAGATGCATTCTGCAGTGTCTGAAGAAGCCTAAAAGCCGAAGCTGGTTCCCTGTGGATCCGAACCTGTTAAGCTCCAATCTTTCCAGGCAGAAATAGAGGTCGCAAATTGCATAGGACCTGCACTATTAAAACTGTATAAGCACGATACATAATCACTGCTGCATCCAGGACAGTTAGCACTAAGAGGATTAGCTGAAGGCTGCTCCTGGCTTTCTCTCCCTCAGCCTGCATCTAAAACAAGCCTGGTACACACCCAGGCTGCTAGAGAATTTTCTGCCAGCTTTGATCGATAGTTTAATTGTAAACTTTGGGAGCAATAATGGATAATTCAGCTTGAACCGTCCATTATAAGAGCTGTTGCAGAGGATGGAGCTTTCAAAATTAAACAAGAGTTGTGTAATATTATTACATTTGTACTGCTCACCTACAGTTAAATTCCATTTACAAATACTGTCTTGACAATGTATGGAGTTCAATAAACATAGGCCCAGGTGGGTTGAGTGGGGAAAGGAAAGAGGAGAGAAGCTGAAGCCAATTATTTGCCATCTATTCCAGAAAGATTTTTATTTTAACCTCACATATTATAACACATCAAAATGGAAACAGGAAGACAGGAGGTAGATTCAAGCACTGAACTAAGTTGTGGTTACTGTTTTGACTACAGCACCATGATCGAAATGTATCTAAATGTCTGTAGAGGGATCATGGTACAGCAATACCAGCAGAAAAATATCCCAGGAAAGTGGTAAACATGCACTGCTTACCAGGTAGTCTATGTTGGAACAATCAAATTTTTAACAGGACTTGCACCAGTCGGTTGAGCTAGACTGGAGATATTCATGCTATCATATAGGTCATTTGCTAAAACACAAGAAGACACAGCAGCGTTCTGTGGTGAGAAATCATCCTGACTTGGAAGACAAATAGACAGAATGAGCAGGAATTCAGCTATCAAGCTTTCTGGAAAACACACTCTACTGTACCACACATGCAAACACTGCCACACAAATCTAAAACGAGGAGTGAGGAAGAGGAGCTTGCAAGAACATGGATTTTGAAATAAAAGCAGCAGTTCTGCAGGCAAAAATGGAATTCTGTTTACAGAACCAAGCATTCTTTAAGTTTTATTCATAAATTAGTTGCTTGAACAAAATTTGCTGAAAATTACAAGAGGTTAGAAAAGCAGCTCATGCTACCAGCTTTCCCATGAATTTAGGAACACAAGTCAAATTTACTCCATAAACCATCCCACAGCTAATTTGAATTAAATGAATTCCCTAATCATAACAAGGTGAGTTAGGAATGAGTGTCAAGGTCACAAAGAGCTTTTCCCACTCCTCATAAAGGCTATTGACATCCATCTAAAATCTCCACAAATCCATCTTAGTTTTCACAGCCAAACTCCCATGGATTTTTTGCTAATGACTAGACTCATGACCAGAAGTATTTTGCCTTGGCTTCTTTTGTTTTTGAGAAGTTGATGTCCATATTTAACAGTATACTACTCACAAAAGTCAGCTAAAGCTCTTCCTGCATGCTCTCTAATGACTGACTAGCATGCAATAAATGCATAGTATTCCTACTGCCTTTCTTATCACCCAGCTAGGACACATTGACAGAAAAATTTCCAGCATGAAGTAAAAGAGCAAAAAAGGAAAGCTTTTTTTGTCTGCTTGCAAACCCAAAGCTCCTTTTGAAAAATTAGGTAAGTAGAAAACAAACTGGATACTTCAAGCAGTGCAGCTTGCAAACCAGGAGTTGCTGGACTCAGCAAACAAAGCCAGGTAGAACCAATTTTTGCAGCACAATAGTACCTGCACTGTGTGTATGCCATTGTCATGGAAATGCTCTAACTTTCATGGCTAAGTTATCTACAAAGAAAATTTCATATCATTCCATTCATTTTCTTTTACAGCAAAGAAACATTTTTCCATTTTCAATAAGTTCTTTGCAAAATAATGCAGATTTTGGTGTCATAAGGTATTGACACTTTTTTAGCCTTTAACTGTGGTTTTTCCTCTTGGGAAATGAGGCAAATAAAAGTTTTATTTGCTGATCATTGGCTTATAATGCCACCATATTGCTGCCAGCTCCAACAAAGAACTCCTTGCACCAACAAAGACTCCCCCAGGCTGTGGGAAGACACCAGAGTTTGCAAATGGAATCTGCATTCCAGGGAATCAGGGAATCACCTATGGCTCTAATAGTGTATGCTTGGAGACAGTTAAAGTGCCATCCACCAGAAACAGTCTGGCCATCAGAAACAGTGTGGCCAGCAGAGCCATGGCAGTGATTTTCCCTCTGGACTTGGCACTGGTGGGGTTGCATTTCAAATCCTGAGTTCAGCTGAGTTTCTCTCTACAAGAAAGAGATGAAGTGCGGGAGCATGTCCAGAAAAGGGCAACAAAGCTGGTAAAGGGTCTGGAGAGCAAGTCCAATGAGGAGTAACTGAAGGAGCTGAGGATGTTTAGCCTGGAGAAAAGGAGGCTCAGGGGGAATTCATTGATCTCTACAACCACCTGAAAGGAGGCTGTAGCCAGGTGGGGGTCAGTGTCTTCTCCCAAGCTACAAGTGATAAGACAAGAGGAAATGGCCTGAAGTTGAATCATCAGGGGTTTAGATTGAATATTAGGAAAAATTTCTTTGCTGAAAGGGTTGTCAGGCATTGGGATAGACTGCCAAGGGAAGTGGTGGAATCACCACCCCTGGAAGCATAAAAAAAAAAAAATTAGATGCAGCACTAATTTTTTGTCAAATCTTTAATTTGATCAGGCACATATTAGGAGAATGTTACAGGAACAGTTATCAACTACAAGCACAAGGCAGGTTGCCATTAACTCTGCTTGGTAAAGGAGATTTCCATTTTGAAAATGTGAATGGACTGAAGCTATTGACATAGAGTTGTTTTTTAGGATATTGAGGCTAAAACTGAAATATTAAGAAAATCAACAGAGATAATCCAACATGTTTTCCAGCTTTCATGGATCCTTCACATAAAAAGAAATTAGGGAAAGATCTGTATGTGAAAAGAAGGTGGAATTTTTTTGCCTAGTTACTGGAGTGATTGACAGAATCTAATCTATCAAATCGGTCATAAGCTGTCAACCTGTGCTCAGCAATCACAGGTTCAAGGATAAGTACTTAGCATCTCTCAGAATTGAGACAATGTTATCCCAAGTAGAGGTTTAGTAAAAGCTGCCTATTTCCTCTTCCTCCTTTCCTAAAAAAAAAAAAAAAAAAAAAAAAAGATTAAGAGCAATGTATTTGTTTGAAGGGGAAAAATAAGTTAAAAAGGAAGGTATGTATGTAAAGCTAAGACTTTTTGGCTGTGTAATTTACAGTCCAGTTTGGCCTTTACTAATCATTTGCTTTGCTTAAAATGTATAGACCAAAAATCACATAATCCAACTGAAACATCATGATTCACTTTAATGTCTCTCCCTCCCTTTTCCATTTCCCAGGGTCACCCACCAGTCTCAAAACTATCTGTCCCATTCCCCCTATATTTTAACTCTCAAGAACAAAATTCCTGAAATTTATTTCTGTCAGAAAGCTCAACCGAGGTGTAACAAAAAGACTTGCAAAACCAAACCACTGCGGATAAGTACTCCTAATTATTCAGTACATATAAATTCATTCTGTCATGGGCAGTGCTTCAGTTCCTAAGCTCTGGGTATCCAGTTATCCAGAATGAGCTCTGATCCTTCAAACTCTTTGTCTCTCTCTTGCACTTGACATGCAGTGAACGCCAATAGCCCTCTCCCTCTCAGAGCTGGATATTGAAAGGGTTATGACAACATTTAAGTGTCACAAGAGTTCTGTTCTTTCTCAGCAGACTCATGTGAAAAGAACTAAACTAGCATTTGCAACTGTAGAGTTTCTTATTTTCAATTTCCTTTGGCTCTAAATAGCATTTTTTCTCAAGACTAATTTCATCCCAGTATATCTGATAAGAGATTTTTAAAAAGACACATTTTTGGTGAAGATACAGTATTCATGTGGGCATCCAGCCATTTCTTTCAGAAAGACAAAAGTACTTTTATGGAAGCTCTTTAGTTTTCTATTTGCAGAAATACTTCTTGGCAGATGCTGCTTAATTGATATGCACATTTCCAAGGTCACTTTTTACAGCAAAATAAATATTTCTCTCTGTTCCCTTTCTAAATCCCTGTATTTTCCTCATGATGTTATCTATGACAACAAGACTGTGTGCTTGAAGCACAGGGTCACACTCAATTTTTCACAAGCATTTTCACTTTTTTTTGAAAGAGGCTTTTGCTGTCTACCCAGCAGTGCACTGCTATGGCACACATGGCAGCCTGAAAAGCTTGGGAAGAAAGAGCTGAAGAAATGTCGTGCAAAGAACTCCAGTTTGGGAAGAGCTTCACTTGCTGGCAACAAGATTTATAATCACAAGAAAACCATCATTAAGAAATTCTGGTCTTCTGATACACTGCTTAGTAGGATCCTGTTCTGTAGTCCCCAGCTCTGGCTATGTGCCAATGCCATTATAAACCCATGACAAAATGCCTCTTCGTTTTAGCAGGATGAGTTATGCCACTTACATTGCTTGCTTTTAAGCCCCCTAACACAGTGTCCTTATATCTAGATCATATATACACAATCAGGGTTTATTTAGTTACTTACTGTCCTTGAAGGTTTTGCAGCTCACTGTGGCCTGTGATTTTCTAGGAGAGGTTTGGCTCCATTGTCTCCATCACATCTAAGCAGCTCCTGCTTCCAATCACTTGGTGGTGCTGCAGGAGAACCAGAAGGGGCATCTCCAAACCTGCCCATAGGGAACATATTTTTCCCTCTTCTCTGGAAATGATTAATGGAAAGAATAGTCTGGAAACATGTTTTAGCCAGCCAGGGAGGCAACTGACCAAACCCTTCACCTATATCCCAGTACTCCAAATCAGTTCTGTGGTTTGTAACATCTGTTGGAAAACAAGAGAATAACTCCTTCAAGGTCATGAAGTGCTGGTATCCATGCTTAGCACAAGCTAAAAAGATGCCTTTCAAAGTTAAGTGGGCACTATCTTTGGGACTAAAACTGTCATTTACTACCACCTGTACTTTAGTGTTAGAAAGGGACATCAACATGGTTACCTGATGACACACAGTAAACAAGAGGTAATCCACGCTGAAACAATCTTTCAGTTTCAAGACAAAAGAAGGTGGGCAGTAGAAGAAACAAATATCAGTATACAAAAGATTTATATTCAACCTGAACTGCAGGAAGGGAGGTCACTAGCACAGTTCTGATGGACCTTTGTCAGGAATTCAGAAAAGGCTCTTTAGCAGAGACAGCAAAGACTTATTGCTTTGGGTTTTTGGGGCCAGGTTTTGATAGCAGCTGCCAAGAGCTTCTCCCAAATATGGCAGAGCCATTGCCAGCCATATCCAAGAGAGACCCATTGCTGACCAAGGCTGAGCAACAGTGGTTGCAATTCTGGGAAAATATGTTTAAGAAAGAGGAAAAGTTGTCACACAAGAGCAATAGCAGCTGTAGAGACGAGTGAGAACATGTGAGAGAAACAGCTCTGCAGACACCAAGGTCAGTGAAGGAGAAGGGAGAGGAGGTGCTCCAGGTGCCAGAGCAGAGATTCCCCTGCTGCTGCCCCAGGAGGTCACAGTGGAGCAGAGATCCACCTGCAGCCCACGGAGGACCAGGTGGATGCACAAACAGGGCTGTGATCCTGCTGCAGCTGGCTCCTGGCAGGATCTGCAGCCCTGAGGAGAGGGGAGTGGGTTTGCTGCTCCAACCTGGAGCAGATTTGCTGGCAGGACTTATGACCTTGTGAGAGATCCACACTGGAGCAGGCTGTTCCTGAAGGACTGCACATCACAGTGGGGAAGTTAATGAAGAATTGCAGCCCGTGGGAAGGACTTGTCTTGCAGAAATGCATGGAGGACTATGTCCAATGGAAAGGACCCCACACCAGAGCCAGGGAGGAATGTGAGGAGCCCTCTCTCTGTGGAGGAAGGAGTGGTAGGGACATGTGATGAACTGATCACAGCCCCACTTCCACGTCCCCCTACACCCCTGTGGGGAGGAGGTAGAGAATTTTGGAGTGAAGCTGAACCTGGAAAGAAGAGAAGTGCAGGGGAAGGTGTTTTAAGATTTAGTGTTTAATTCTCATTATCCTACTCTGACTTGTTTGGCAATAAATTAAACTAAATTTCCCCTCAATTGGCAATAAATAAAACAAATTTTCCCTAGATCAAGTTTGTTGTGCCTGTAATGTAATTGGTGAGTACTCTCTCCCTGCCCTATCTCAACCCAGGAGCCTATTGCTATATTTTCTCTCCCTGTTCAGCTGAGGAGGGGAGTGATAGAGCAGCTCTGGTGGGCACCTGGGTTAGCCCACCACATATAAGCTAACATAAGTTACAAGTAAGCATAATTATGACTCAGGGTACACCAAATTTCCATCAGCTCATGCCAATCACTTAAAGAAAAGTCCTAGGGAAATTCTGATAAATGTTTTGTAACCTTTTGTGGAGATGAAAATAACAGTTGCATACCATGCAGTATACAGGAGTATAGGACTATAGGAGAATAAAAATTAATATATATAGGCTATCCTCTATTCTTTTGTGTGAGTGTCAGTAGACAGATTTCTATTAAAACATGGGTGCTTAATTTCTAAGACACTAGTTTTGCTACAGTTGATGTTCAAGTCCTGGCTAATCACAGTGGGAGAAAAATACTCACAGCAGATTCTTGACATCTTTAATCTCAAAATAGTGAGGTTGCTACTCTCAGAAAAGCTGACCAGACATCTCTGCTAGCAGCTCTTGTGCATGTGGGAGTCAGGATTTCAGTTTTAATACTGAAACCTACAATGTGTTCTCATCCCCACTAAGGCAAATTTTCCTTGCATGATGCTTTTATGAAGATCAGCAACTGAGGAAACAAACATTGCTCTAAGCTTGGCAATGGTTAGTCCAAAACCCTTCAGCAAAGAACCAGTCACAAAAACCAGACAATAATTCCCTTGTGCTGACATCCAATTCCAGTCCTTGCTGTAGCAGCAATTCACCTTTGCAGTGTTAAAGACATTTCCATCTGCAGGCTGCCAAAAACCAGCATTTACTTTGAGCAGAAATCAACGGAATTTTGAGCACAACAGAACTTTTTTTTTCCATTTCTGTGTGGGTGTTTCTTTACTTGAAAGAAAACTGTATGAAAGACAAGGAAAGTGTCTTTGATGTGTATGTGCCATTTAAAAATAAAGACTCCCTCTCACATATTCAGAATTTTACCAAGAAGTAGCAATTACAGGATTATCTGTGACTTCCAACATGAATTCTTTGGATGCTGTTCTTGCCTTGCTTTGTTACATTAATAATTATGTTTTAAGCAGTTTGGGATTTCTGTTTGCATTTACAAACTACAGTTTGGTAATAAATGTGCAGTCACACGGTTGCTCACCAAAAGGGAAGTTTGCTTTCTGTCTTGTTATAACAAGTTTCAGCAGGTAGCTAATTAACATAAAAGAGATATTTCTTTAGTCCCTTCACAGGAAGAAAGGGGGTAGACAAGCTATGAATTTCTGAATGAGTTTTTGGGGTCTGGCCTTTGTAAGACCTGGTGAAGTAAGTGTGCTTATTCCTACATAAAAATTTGCTCTTGAAATTTGAAAAAGCTGTTTTCAAGGCATCCAGAAAATCATGCAAACAAGGAGAAATTCTTATCAGGCAAACTACCAGCTGTTATTAGTATTTATGATTTGATCAAGAAGATGGGAATTTTTGTTCAAATAGCTGACTACAGTCTAATCATAACTCCAGATGGAAGCATTTAGAAGAGTTAGTGGCACAGACACTGCTGGGGAATGGGGCTGTGCCCAGGTGGTGACCTGTATTAAGGGACAGAACAGGCAGTCTCTGCAAAGCCACAGTCAAACATTACAGAAAAGGGCTCAACAGTTGCCTTCTGAGGTCCCTAAATACACATCAGGATAATAACATTCACCAATGTCAGAACTCCAGAAAAATGTTTCAATACTGGAATTTAACATGGAAGAAATTTTGTCACTCTTTTGATTCCTTGGAAAGCCCCAGAAGAGAAGACAAACAAATACAAATATCTATAAATCAGACTGGAGTCCAAAGTCGCAAAGGTTCTTTAAAGTCACCTCAGCTTACTTTTATGCACCTTGGTCTGTAAGTTCATCTTTCATAGAATTTTACTGTTACAATAAACTCACACACAGTTTGGCTGAAAAAATATGGGGGTGGAACAGGAAGTAATTGTACATGTCAAAGAGTACCTGGGTTTTTTTCTGACAGAGCTATTTCGGAAATGCTAAGGAATTCACTGTCTGAAATGCAAAAACTGTTCTGCTTCAATATTTTCTAAAAATAATTTGTTTTCCTAGAAGGACAGTTTTAATTTCAAAAAAATTAAATCTTTAAAAACGAAGAAAAAAAAATTTAAAATCTCACATTTATGTGGCATGATTCAACATATGCTGGCCAAAGCACTTTGACTGATTGGAAACATTCTTTTTTTTTTTTTTTTTTTTTTTTTTTAAAAAGAGAGAACTGAAAACATTCTGTGCTGATTCAAACCATGTAAAACAAAATATCCTTTATTCACAGCAACAGTCATAACACCTGTGCAAGCTACAGAAATAGTATTGTTCTCTTCTTGAGGAAGCTGAGCACACAATAGTCCAGTGACTTACCCAAGATCACATAGGAAGTCAATATTATTGCAGAGAATTATTCCCTTCCCCCTTCCTTGTTAGTGAAAAGTATTAACAGGGCCATCAGAAAAAACTGCCATCTCATCCTGCCAGTCTCTGCAAACAGAAAGAAAAAGCCCAAATGAAATAGGAGTTGGAGGTAGATCCTATCAGAGCCATCTTGCATATACCATACTTAGAATTTTCATCTTGAGAGTGGAGGTTTGTGTGGCTGTTGATTTCTTAAATCTATGAAAGCACTGAGCATATTAGAACATTCAGCAAGGCTTCACATCAGACAGAAGCCTCCCATGCTTTGATTTTTCCTTTAGAGATTTCCAAAGCCTTACTCTGTCTAAAATACTTCCATCTACACATGCTTGGTTACTTGGCACGCAAACCACCAGTATCAGAGAGAATTAATTGCTCTACTCTTCAATGGCAGCTTCCAGGTGATCCTGTAAAAACAGTTGTCAGCAGAGCAGGAAGACCATGGTCTTGAGGGCTCCTTGGGATGATTGCATGTGTGCACAGAGAGGAGTTTCAGTGTCCTGGTGACACACTGCTCTATCTCTCTGCTCTACTTCTCCCTGCATGTTAAATCTCTGCCCTGCAGGAATACCAGAAAAGTATTTACAGAAGGAGGTCTCTGAACTATTTCATCCTATATGTGGGAAAAATGTTCCACCCCACTACTGGGTGAAACAGAGCATATAGAGTTGATTTGCCATGATTGCTGCTTGTGCTGCCAAACAGCACAGCCTTGTTGCTACCCAATGTTCACCAGGTTCATAGGGACCTGACATACACAAACCCCAACTTAATTCCAGATTGTGCACCTTTTACCAGCCTAAGATTGTAGTCTCTTCCTGGACTCCTGCATTCCACTACTATTTCATCAAGAAGGAGGAACAAAGACTACCTTATCTAATCAGATTGAAGGACATTTTTTAGTCTCCATGAAAAAGCATGACCATGATGCCTCACAAGTAGTTTGAGTATTTTATGTTTATGTTCTCAGTTTGAGCAAGCAGAAAATAATAGGTTTAGCTTTTGTAATTCCCTGCATACCTCCCAAAAACTGTCCAGTTCTATTCTGACCACAGAAGTCCTTGCTTTCCAAATAAAGGCATATGTTAAATAAGCCTGGATAGAAACAGGACTAAAATGAGATCACAGCATTCATTTTTATCTTTGATTCTTGGCGCTGAAATGTGGGTCTAGAGAGATGCCACAAAACCATTTTGAAAATAGTTTCCAAAGGACAAAGCTAAAATCTGGGCTTCATTGCACTCTGTCCTGCAGATAACAATTTGTCCTAAAGTGTTTACAGATCGTAGAGGAAGTACACATGCATTTTGCCTAAATATGCATGAAAAGATGATGGCAGACTGAGGAGCTAATCCTGTTCTTCCAGTATGCCATACAGATTAGCACAGAACACCTTGTACATTTTTACTTGCATAAATATTTTGTCTGTTGAGGTGACCCAAAGTAAGCAAAGGCCACAAAATGTGCTTTTTTTAGTGGAAGAGCATCTCTTGAGAAAATAACCACATTTGAACTGCCAAAGATTATGAGAAAAAGAACTCAAACAAAAAGACTCCCACACCACTGTGATACTGTAGGTACTCCTCTGTAACAGAGTTCACTTGTGCAGAAATAAGAGACTGGCCTTTCACATGTCCCAGGAAGTGTGCACAATGCCTGTCAGTTTAACATCCCAAAGACAACCACATGTAGGGAAGATGATACTCCACATCCCTGAACACTGTGAAGGACTGCAGTGAAGACCAAGACTCAAATTACTGTTAACATGTGTGCAGTGATATCATGGACAGAACTTCCTGCAAAGCCACATTTCCATTTTCAATTTTGTCTGATCTGGGCTGAGCTACTCTAAACCAGACATGTGTGCACAAGGAGGCTTTAAACAATTTAGTTTTTGTTACCAGTAGTGAAAAAAAAAATAGTCTAAACCTAAGAATAACCATTAAACAAATTTTTCTTGCAGCTCCATCCAAATTACTGCCTGCCTGTTGTTGTCTGACTCCACGCAGCAAATATGTAATTCAAGATATATTTGATGCATGCCTTTAGAATGTTGAAAAATTATGTTCATATGAATAGAATTCAGTTTTTAAAGGCATCATCCTGCACTCTTTCCTGAGAACTGCTATGGTTCATCAGTTGTCTGTCAGACCTCCCGTCACACTCAAATGAATTGACAAAAAATCCCATTACAAAATGCAGAAAAGAAGCACAGTTTTCTTCCTGCAATCATTTTTGGAAGTATGAAATCCAGACTACACAAAGCAAATTGTCAGCAATAAATTAAATAGACAAACATGGTTGTAACAGACTACAGTTATGTTACATCAGAATAATAATTTCCTGATTAATTCATAATTGTACACCACAACTTCTCTTTTTCACTTTTCAGTGTTAAGCAGTAACCTCATCTATCCTCATCTATGGCATATCAGTGAAAGAAATCTAAGAACTGCACACTAAATCACATTCAGACTTTGAAAAGATATGGAGCATGGTCTGAAACACACATCTTGTCTCAGGATCCAGAAACACTACCAGGTGAACTGATTGAGATTTAGCCATAAATACTAAGCATAAGATAACACAAGAAAGCAAGAGGACAGCTTGCTAAAACAGCCTATCCTGTTCCAACATTTAATAGTAGCATTTCTTTGCTTTGAGACTGCAAGAGCCTTCTATTACTACAGAAAAGCCTTTTCCAGCAAACATCTTGGTGGAAAGAAAAGAGATATCCTATAACTTCTCAGGGGAGCTGAAGAACTCTGCAAACCTTACCTTGATAAAATTCCCATCAGAGGCCACCAGACTCAGGCAAAAACATTTAATGTTGGAGGACCACAGGAATCGGGGACTAAAAGACTACAAGAGCCAGGTCCCTTGCAGACATGTCACCAGAGTAAATGATCCATAATTTATCAATAAGAAAAGTTGTCAAAGATTATGCCACAACAGGAAACAATGTGGGAGAAAAGATCATTTAAATCAAAAGTCAGAAACAGCCAACATTGAACCAAAAGTTGAGAGAGAAATTCTGGCTTTAGGATTGTTCTCAAGATGTCCACACAGCCAGCTCTAAATCAAAGCAAAGCCTCTTAAGTGACTTACAATTGTTCAAGTTACTAACAAAAATGTGGTAGGACATACTACTACCTTAGAAAATATTAAAAAACTCTTAGCAGATAGCATGGTAAAAATAAGCAACAATAATAGATAATAAGTAGGAAACCATATATATGTACTCACATGGTAACAAGCTGTGATTATATACTGTATATAAAACAGGATCGACCTGTTCAATAATTTATTAGTCCTTATTGGGCAATGGTTGACTTATACTAATCATTTTATCAATATTTTTTTTATATGAAATGTGAATGAAAAAGTGCTAGTGGCAATCCTGGATATGAGAATAACTCAGTTAAGAGGCTGACACAAAAATCCAAGGAAGATCTATAAAACAGGTGGTTGAACATAAATTCCATGATTTAAGCCTATGAGTGTTCAATGCATGAGGATTGGTCAGCAGGGTCAAAAATTATTTTTTTTTATTAACAAGAAAAATGTTTGGAGAATCATCACAATTAAAGAAAAAGTTTAGTGAAAAGACAAACAAAATAATAGATTACAGGAACATCTTCCTGTGATTTAGAAACTAGTTACCTGTTTACAGTTTAGGAAGAAGTAGAACATGGGTCCAATAAACTAAACAAAAAAATACATAGCAGGAGAAAGTAAGATAATAGAGAGGTGAGAATATGTGCTAAATTATGTTAGCTAGCCAAAACTAAAGATTAATAGATTTAAAAGGACCCAAAAAACTAGTGAATCTTGTATTTGAAATTCAACACAGAAAAGGAATCTTAACTTTTGCTGAAAGCAAATAACAATTCTTAATTTCACACATGTATAAGTAGCTACTCCAGTGAAAAATAAAAGAATACCTAGAACACTGTAACAATAAAAGAGAAGCAATTTGCACATCTCTATGAGGGTATCTTACTCTTGACCACCCACCTATGTGAAAACTTAATACAGGTTCCATTGACAGAATATCAACAATGAAATAGTAATTTTTGAAATTTATTACATTTCTTGACTTCTAACACTAGCTTCATTACTATAAACTCCATCTTAAATAAAACATAGGAGATATAGAAACGTCATGGAACTTTGCAGTGGTACTGAAAAACTTCCCCAGAAGTAGAAATAAGAAAGTTTAACACTATTACCTTGAAAGAAACACTGACAAGAGTTAATGTAATGGGGAAAGGATGGGTACAAACAGGAAGCTGACAATGTTGCTACTGGCTTAGAGTAACTATAGCTCACTTTCCATTGGGCTCAGGGAAATGCAATCTTCACTCACATATGTAAGCACACTAGGATTGACAAAAAGGATATGGGTATCTGCTAAATAATTTTTTTTTTTCAAATCTATTTCACAAACAGCATAATTGTTATTAAAAAATATTTATTGGCTATTGTTCTGAAAATATTATCTTTTAGTCTTCTACTATTATTTGAAACAATTCCCAAACTCGTTAAGGTATCTTTATCCACAGAAACATTGAAAAATTTCTGAATTAACATGATGCAAGGACCACAAGACCTGGGTCACAAACAATGTCTTTTACTCCCAAAGCAAGCTTCTGTTACTGTGGGCACAGATTCAAGCTTTGCCTTAACAGGCAAGAAATGATGAGTGAGTTAACAGCACAGAATTGCCATGCTGAAAGACAAGGGGAACTGCTCAGTGCAGGTGCAAAATTCCGGGGGCTCGAGGCACAGAATGTCAGTTCTCATAAGTAATCATCTCCCAAGACTCCTATTATTTCAGGTGCTCCTCACTATTTACATGGAAAACAGTTGTCATTATTTCATCATCTGGCCACTTTGGAGGACTCTGTAGGATTTAGATAATGCTTTTAAAAAATTGCATGGATTATTGAATTAAACCAAATTGATTTGCTGGCTTGGGGAAGGGGTGAGAAAAAGAGCCTTATTGCCATTACTCAGTAAATTTATTACAGATTGTTCACTAAACAAAAATTACAGGCTTTGTTTGCATGTTGTGTGACAAACTTGAAACTACAAGTGTTTACATGTGCTGCACGCATACACTTTGGGGTTTTAATAGCTGGTTGACAAGAGATTAAAGGCAGAAATATGGCATTTTATTAAAGCAAACATATCAGTATGCCTACCATGATAAAATGATCTAGTTTTCTTCAGACACAAAAGTTTCTGTTGAGTGATACCTTTGAAATTCCTTGAGGGCACCCTATTATTCACTTTCCTCAGCAGAGAGCAGCTGCAAATGGTCTCCAATTTTCAAAGAGTATTGCCTGGTCATTCTTTACTGTCAAAATGAAGAAGAGCATAAAAGTTAAGTCAATAAAGTAATATGAAATGCTTAATATAAAAATTCAAGAATGAATGATTAACCATTAAAAACTTACAGTAGCTATTTCAGCCAGGAAAAAAAATTAACATTTCCCTTGAAACCTATTAACACTCCTTGTAAACAATATTCTTTCTTGAAATATATGACCTTTCCTAATGCTCTCCATACACATGGCATTTTTCTTATATCCACTTTACCTTCACTGATATGCAGCTGAATTCCTCAGGAGAGGGTGTTTAGAGCCCCTTCCACTGATGCACTGAAAAAAATGTATCCTTTGATTGCATTCCCCTTCACAAATACACCTAACTTTCAGCTTTAGATCTTAAAATCCTTTCCTCATCTGAGAGTCCCATGGCCTGTTGTGGTTGCTGACATGCCACCACCTCCAGCCACAGTCAAGTGCCAAGCATGAAATTGATGTCTTTCATTTGAGCCACTGGCAGCTACATGTATGTGCAGCAGGTGAAATGGCACTTCCCTGCTGCATGTAGCTGAACACCACATTTAAAAATCACAAAATTATCTCAGTTTCTGAGCCTTGGATGATTGCTTACACTAAGCACTGCTCGTGCAACCTTCTGCACAAGAAACATGACCCAATTTTTAGGAAAACAGAAATTCTCCCATTTCTGAGCTTCCTTAGTACCAATGTTTCCCTAAAAGTGCTGAATGTGTGAACTATGTATTGTGCAGGTGACCCTGGGGGAAAAACAACATGGAAAATGCCTGTATTTTGCATCTGAGACTGACAGATGTATTGGTCTAAAACTACCAAAAGACAATTTTAGGAGAACACACAGGGTTAGAACCTGAGATTCCACTGGTTCCACAATGACAGTGCAAGCCAAAACAACAGTAAGGTAATTTGTAGCTTGCTGGAAGCAATTACATCATCAGAAAGAAAAAACAGTGATGGAACTGGAAGGTGCACAGCAAAGGTGGGCATCAATGCTGTGTCATGTATAAAGTCCCCAGTTGAAAAAGATGTCAAAGGAAGGGGAGGGTGACACCCAGGGTTGGCTTCCTATGGCTCACTCATAGTACATAGGCAACTGTCACTGGGGCTGAGACTTCTAAAATCTCTCTTTCTTACTGGGATTTACAGGAACAAACCAACAGGCCAACATGCTGTGCAAGACAGCACATCATAGTGACAGTGACTACAGCAGATTTCTGAATTTCACATCTGCTGGACTTTGCATGTAGTGTCTGACATAAGAAAACACACATATCACTTTAGTTAGATCATAACCAGATTTCTGAAAGGCAACATTAGAGAAACCCTGATTAGGAAAGTCAAGGCAACCATGGCTTGGAAAAATGAAAACAAAAAAAAAAAAAAAAAGTAATACTATCAGTAAATTAAAATCTTTCCATTAGGAAAATACTCTCTAAAAAGCAGAGCAGAGCTCAACTCAGATAATGCAAATGACACAGATATCCACTCATAGTTGAAGCAATTCTAGAAGGACAAGTAATACAGATTACAGGGAGTTATATATTTGCATCATTCAAGAGGATAACTTCATCCTGACTTTAGAGACAGGTGTCTAAATACAGATATAAAGACAAATATAGTCATATCCTAATAATATTTCAGGGCCCTTGAAGGTAGGGAGAACAGGGCTCTGAGCCCCTCCCTGGTCTAGTAGAAGGTCATGGCATGGGAGTTGGAACTAGATGATCTTTAAGGTCTCTTCCAATCCAAAATGTTCTGTAATTCTAAGATTTCTGGTTATCTGGTTTCTGGTTTCACTTCACTTGCCTGTGAAATACACACAGAATCTGGGGGGAAAATTACACAAACCAGGGATCATATGTCACACCTCAAAACGCAGTATTGAAAAATTGCACTGAAACATGGGACTCTGTCTTTACTGCATAGACTGAACCCACACCAAAATAATCACAATTTACATACATCCATAAGGAGCTTGAACAACTTCCCTGAAGTGCTGCTCAAATGCATCCCTGAATAAAGGAAAGATGCATCTGCGTTCTTCACTGTACAATTAAAAGTGGTTAAAGGAATATCAGCTTACATAAGATCTACAGAAGACAGTGAACTCAAGTGAACCCCACATTAACAGGCCTTGTTTCCTTGTTACAAAACTTAATGCAAACTGTTGGCAATTAGATGTTAAGTAGATCTTTCAAGATACCAATTTAGAAAACAGAGCCACAAGCATTAGTGATGGATATTACATTTGAAGTCACATTTAAAACAAGGATGGTCACATCTACATTGTAACTGGTGAATCCTTTGATCTAGTGCATCACTGTTACAGCATTTACTGTAATAATCTTGGAAATACATATTTTACATGTACTCTGATTTCAAATAGAAATAGTGGAAATATCATGTATTAAAAACCTCAAAAGACTTTTCCACAAAGCTAAGAAAAAATTCAGTGAGGTGCTGAATTTAATATGAACATTTTAATCAAAGTAGTCTTAATTCAAAGAAACAAAAGTGGAGATTGCTCAGACAGGCTTAGACAAGCCTATTGAAAATCTCGTATCTCTGCTTAACTAACATACTTTGTTAAGTCCCACTGAAATTTGTCACTCTTAGATTAAAAATAATTTTTAAAAAGCTTTAGTTTCTTCATTTTCCTGACAGAAATCTCAGTTTTCATGGTCTGACATCCTTAAAGATTACAACTCCCTCCAAAAAATTATTAAAACAGTAGAGTTTAGACCCTTATTGCTGGTTGTCCTGATAAAGTTCTTTATCAGTGAAAACCACCACAACTGGTCATAGGCTACCCAATCATTCCAGATTTCTTGTTGCAGGAAGAAATTAAACTCACCAGTGAAGTAGGCACCCAATTAGAGTAAGTGAGACTGGATCATATATACAGTAAAAGAGTGGACAGCTCAGACATATTTATTGGTTAAATTTCACAAAATTTAGTAAAGCTGTAAAGTGGGAGCTCATTGAAACCACTGCACATATATGGGCAGTTGCAAGGGAAGAAGACCCAGAAGTAAGATGCAGGTTATGGTAGGCAGTAAATAGACAAAACACTAATAAAAAGCAAGACAGAATTAGAAGTGGTGTGTGATGATAATAAATTACATATAGTCTTGAAATGGAACAGAATAAGTATCAGAAACTTGCTAATGAAGTACTATGAAAGCTTAAAGACAAACCAGAGACTGAGGATCAGACACATCTGAATAAAAACAGGTGTCGATGATGTAGACCTGTATATTTGTGCTCTCTTAGACAGTGGTCATCTAGCCATGAAATAGCAGCACAATTTCAGAAAAATACATCTTGTCACGGTTCTTACTATAAATTCTTTTCTTTTTACAATATAGTAGAAAAGAAGTGTGTGCTCAAAAGTTACTTTCATACCTTTACTTAAGGTTATATTCTTAACCTTTTCTGGAAATGTCTAACTCAGACTACCTTCTCCCAGAAGAAATGTATTGGTCAGGCATGAATACTCAGCATCATTATGGTTTTTTATTTGTTTGTTTTAAATGCATGATATTTTTCTAGATGAAGCTTCTGTGAGTTCTAGCTAAAAACTAAATTACATCCCTTAAAACATATTATTGGTATCCAATTTGTGCTCATGAATTAAATTCCTACAGGTCATTTTCCTTATAAAGGAACATTATAGAAATAGAAAAAAAATGTCAAAGGTCTGCCATGGCATATTTTATATGATTTCCTGTGATAAGCAGCAGAAACCTTCTATACTTGAATTATGTTCCACTACCAATTAGGTCACATCCATCAGTGAAAACAGCAACACTAATTTGACTGTTGTCAAAACCAAAATGGAATTGTCATAGAACACTTCAGAGCATTTGTTATTATTATTATTATTATTATTACTATTAGGTATTTACACCAGTAAAATACAATACCCAGTTCACTCTCTGTATCGTTATTCTTGCTAGGCTGGTGATCACCACCAAGGGTGGTGAGAGCACAAAGAGCTCCTGCATGTTGGACATTCTACTTTACTCTTTTTGATGACACACCTTGATATTGCTTTGCCTCATAGACATGCACCATTGGGTGCAATTCTAAAAGCCCCAAATCTCAGAACACAGAATGAACTTTTCTCAACTTTAAACCAGCCTCATGAGTTTGGAGGATGTGGTGTGACACGAGAATTCAGCAGGTGTGGCACCAGCAGGGACATTGCACTTCAGTAGGTGCTACAGAGGTCAAGGCAGCCCTGCATAATTAATAGCAGAAGTCCCCATAAAAATTTTTTAGGATCCTAGTAAAATTTTCCTAAAACATTTTTGTAGTTGAGACAGTACAGTTCAATCTTGATGAGTACCTTTTTAGCTTGCCTTCCTCTATGCATTCATTCATGATTTATAATCTTTGCCTCTGCAATGAATTATGGGGCCCATACTCAGTGGAATGTCAGGGTTCCAACACACACTTGAGATGAGAAGCAGAACATACCAGATCCTGAATCACACTAACCTTAAGCACAGCCTATTGCACTCCATTTTTTATTGTACCTCCCTACCGTAGCAAAAGCACTCATAATGTGAGAGAGCTTCTACAAAATTAAATAATCTTAGGAGGAGGTAAAATTTTACATGGTGATGTTTAATTCTAAGCTGTCTTCATTCAGACCCATAAACCATAGGATAAACTCCTTTTTTATGAATATTCAGTTCACAGCCTTTTGCAGAAAATCATTGAGAGCCATCCTGATAGAGGGTGACATCTTGATCTCACATTGACACATTACATTGCATCCCATCTTCTCAAATCATAAATGAAAAGAGTGGCTGCATTCCACAGTCTCTGAATTCTTTCAAGACAGCTCAGCAATCTACGACTGAAAGGTAGGATAAATTATTACAGGAGACTTCTCAGCATGGCTGTTCTAAATCAAATGCTGTCAAATAATTTTTAACTTTCTTTGATCTGCACTCAATCTCTGTGTTCTTTGCTGACCTATAGCACAGACTCTCCTTGACTTCCATTCCTTTCTTTTTCAGTCTCTCTGCCCATAAACTTTTATTTTCCCTTTTTTATCATGTACGTGTAGAAATATAGATATAAAAAAAGACCCTAGATCTAATGGCTTGGTGACTTTTATTTTATTGTTTCTTGGAAAAAACCCACCAACCTAGTAAGTACGGTAGGAATCTAAAAAGAAATGAGAAAAAGACAGGAAGTTAAATAATCTTGCAAGAAGGAAAAATATTATATTTTGGACTGAGAAAGTATTCTCCCTAAGGTGCTTTATGGTTATAAGAGGCACATCACACAAACTCTGTATCTGCTGGCTCCTACAGTATATTTTATAGGAGTAATGACTATAACTTGAAAAGCTGGACAGAGAAGATACTTGGACAGGCAAGAAAATTTAAAAAAAAATAGGAATAGAAATATTAATGAAAATAAATAGATGAGAGCAAAAAGGGAAAACCATAGAGACACAGAGTGGGACAAAATGAAAAGGAAACAACATGGCTTGAGAAAGAGCATAGTAAAATTAAACAAATGAATCCACAGTAAATACTGACATCATTAATGGTGATTGCTACTGAAATGGTGCCTGGGGACTGCAGTACAGGGTCTCCTTGCATTGCACACTGCATTGCATTGCATGAACAAACTCCAGCCATGAAAGACACTCAACTGCCTTGCCAGGGTGTCATAGATGAGTATGTGGGCAAACAGAGATAAAGAGAGATGACACAAGGTAACAGCAGGACAACCATCAGTCTGAAATGCAACACACTTCTGTTTACTTCGAGGAGAAATATGGAGCCTAGTCCATATACTCTGAACAGCCCTGAACTGTTCAGCTTTGCACTCTTTATACCTGAGCAGCTTCAAACACAGTCCAAAATCTGTATAAAGCCAATGTATATAATTCCCTTACTGGTTCCTAAACATCTCTTTTGCATCACCTAGGTTTCCAAATGCCTCATCTGTGGTAGCAGAGCACAGTCACTGCTACATTGTGACTCTTGATTTGATTAACCAAAACTGTGACAATTTATTGGTTTGGGACATTGCCCATGCTCCAACTCTCAGAAAGTGCAATGCAAAACACCAGAACTAGAGCAGTTCTCTCTTTCGCACTACCGCAGGTAGAACATACATGGAAGAACTTGTCCAACCTCCTTAAAAGTCTCCACTGGCAAAGACTGCATAACCTGTCATTCCAGGGATTAACTTAGTTACAGATAGAAAGTCTCTCCTAATGTCAGTCATTTTTGTTGATAAATGAACACTGTTTCCTGCCATGACTTTGCTGGACCTGGAGAGATGTCCTTGATATATCAAAAAGCTGCTTAGTGTCTCTTCAGATTTCTTTTTCTGTGGAAGGCAAGAGAAAAACCATTTTTAAAAAAGCTTTTCTTGGTGAGTTCTACATCATGATCCTTTTCTTTCATGCACTACCTGCTAGCCTTCTCTTGAACACTCTACAGCATGTCCATAGTTATTCCTAGAATATAATTCCCAGAATTTTGGCAAAACCTATTCCAATTGAATGGCAAAGATGAAACAGGTATCTGACCTTATATTCAATCATATTAAAGTGTTTATAAAAGTTCATGCTTGATACTAAACTACTAGACAAGAATTATCCTAATTAAATTCAGTCTAAATGCCAACCCAACTACAGAACTTCCTCAACGCTTCACCCTGCTATTGAAACTGTTTCAAAACTCTCACTGCTCACTGCTCTTAATACCAGTTTAACTCTACCATGAAGTTACAGGAAATTTTCAGAAGAGGCAGAGATGGCAACACTAATTCCTTTTTAATATAAAATCACGTATAAGAGCCATGGAGAAGGGGTAATAGTTGGTATTTTGCATTAAAGAGGGTGGCTGGACACAGACACACTGTGATAGCTTGACTGAAAAGTTAGGAAAAAGAAAAAAGACATAATATGGAAGTTGGATTTTCAATGGCCAGTACATAACAGAGTCTCAAAGAGACCTGGACTACATCAGCTGTGAGAATTGCTCACACCATTTTGTAATATAAACAAGCATTCTGAGAGTCCAGCCAGAAAGGGACACGGAAATCTGTAGGAAGAGTTTTCATAGTCCAGACTTACTTCCTTTCACAGTTTTCACCCCTTCCCACTTGCCCTGGGACAGTTACAGCTACTGTTAAAGCAATGAAGAAGATACCATTGTTCAGCTCTGCACTGTTTAAACCTGAGCAGCTACTGGAGTTCATATTTTGTTTTCCATATTTCTCCTCTTATGCATTCAAATTCAAATTGACAAATTCCTTTGTATATCATTTTAAACCCTCCCCATCTCTAATGCATCAGTATCTTGTTACATTGCCTTTGATTTCATTGTTTGCAATGCTAGTACCAGCAGCATGGAATTGCCAAGGCACTAAGCAGCCCAATTTTTCTTTAATTTCTCAGAAAATTGACAGCTTTATGAACTGTCTCTTTACCTATGCCCCATAAACATGTCAGGCTGTGGAAAACCATTCTAATTAAATCCCGAGGGATTGCAATGGAAGATTATAGCTTCTTGGCAGGTTATTAAAAAACAGTTGTTCATATATACACAAATATCTGTACTAGAAGCTAGCATTTGACAGAACAGCCAAGGAATTAACCCCACTGGCAACTCCAAATAACACTCACCAAAAAAGCCCAAAACAACAACAAAAACAAGAGCTACCACCACCAAAAAAAGCAACAAACCACCAAAAACTAAAACCAACAATAACCTATCAACCACAAGCAACAGAACTGAAGCCAACCAAAAAAGCCAAGGAAAAACAACCAAGTTGATTAAAATGGGAATGGGCAGGGACCATTAAAATGGGGCAGGTGTTCTTGTATTTGATTCCCTTCCAAAAGCTGCAATTTCCAACTATCATCTGAAATCATCATCTATTATTCTTGATTAGGAGCACCTGATAAAAAAGAAAAACTCTTGTCTGGTCCACAGACATGGCCTTGCTACCTGCATGGCCTTGGAGTAACAACATTAGAGTGGATGTATAACATGAATCATTTGATTCAGCATAATATTCCTTCTGTCTGCTCTGATCATCCAAGGGAACACAAAAGAACTTCTGATGGTAAAATTTTTCCTCCCAACAACCTCCTCAAACAACCATGCCTTTGAGAGTAGCACCTGTTGCCCCTGCTCTTTCACCTGAAAGAAGTTGTCCAATCTCTCATCTCAGCAACAGATATTCAGGATTTAGATACTGAAGAGTTTCTGGGAGACTATGCAGCAATTTGATTTTGTAACCTGTATCTGACTTTTCACAAGTTAACAGTTTACAATTTGAAAGCAAAATGCTATTTTGTTGAGAGAGCCTCTTGAGCTGCAGTTACAACGGGCAACTTTGGTCCCTCCTCTAGGGCCTGCCACCTTCCAGGAGAGCAGCCTTGCTACCTGAGAGAAGGAGGGGAAAGGGGACAAATTAAATGTTATTGCACCAAAGATAGCTATGAAGAAACAAGCACAGTATCACTGAGCCAGTTGTGTAATGGGTTTTGCAACTAACTGGACTTCTGAGGAGCTACAGATGATTTTAGGGTTTTTTTTCTTAAAATGTTCTGGTGTCACCAAATATAATCTGTCATGCAAACGTTTAGTACATCACTACTTAGATTTGCTGGTGTTCCACATTTATGTGAACAGCGTTTCAATCAACATCAAAAAATGAGAAAAATCCAAGACTTAAAATCTTAAAAGACTGACACACAAAGATGCATTGATTTCATGGTCTCTGAGATGACAGAGAATCACACTTAAAGCATTCTAAGTTTTTATCTGAAGAAAACTACATTAGTTGCACTCTACATAAGAGGAGCTTTAGAAGAAATACCTGCTACTCTGACAATACATGTGTGAAACACCAAAAAAGGTGTGTATCAAACTGAAAGCAAGATGAATAAAGAATGAACGCAGAGGTACCTGAGTATAACACCAGATTGACTCAAGCAAAAAAAATTCAGAATTAAATATATCTAGTATCATCTTTCTGTGTGCACTGATAAACCAAAAATGATGCTTCAGCATTGGTTACCCAAAAATCACATTGCTACCAATGAGAGAGAAGAATCAAGTAAGGATAAGAATTAAAAGGTGTATTTTAGAAGTATATTGGACCTGACAGTTACTTGATTTATTCACTCATATAAAATCTATAAAATATATCACACCACAACTTATCTATTACTTGACTAGGAAATGATTATTTGATTCTAAAAAATATACAAACCTTGTCCAATGTTCATACAGTACATTAAAGCTCTGAGATGACTACTGGCTACATCCTGGCCTTACCTGACATCAGGGGTTTATTGTTCTGCCTCTAGGAGGGAATACATTAACAGATGACAAGTAAAATAAACATTGGAATTCGAATACTCATGAGGTTTTTTTTTTTGGATAGGTGAATTTCTATTCTAAATCACTTAGCAGCTTTCAACAATGTGACAGGCTTCCTATTATTGGTTTAATTTAAAAAGGGTATTTCTTACTTATATTGGAAAAATACAACTGAGTATCTGTTTGTGAGCAGGGATACTTTCAATGTGATAGGGACATTTCCCTCCACAAATTAATACATTTAATTCTGAAAGTTATTCTGTCAGCCTTCAAGTTTTATTCGTGGTTTATGTCATGATCAGAAATATCCATGTTAAAAATTTACTAATCAAATAATTTGAAGAGAGAAAAACTAAGAGAGAAATCATTCTTGTTCTTCATTAGAAAAAAAAAAATCTAATCTGGCTTTCTATTGACACAACAATGCTAGGATCAGACACCTGAACCTCCTTTATCCTCCTGTAGCATCTCAGGTCTTCCTCTGGACGGATCAGCTACCCATTCGCTGTATAAAATATTATTTTTCTTAGAAGACACCTAATTTATATCTTCATATACTATCACAAAAGAAGACTGCAGTCTTCTGAGAAAAAGTGGGAAACAGTAAAACAAAAATATCCAGTATTACCTACTTTCTTATTTAAATTTGCAAATTGGAAAGGGGTAGAATATTTGACTTTGGAGTCACTGCACATAACAACTAACAAATAAGACTGTATCTACTGCAGGACCACTTCTTTGACAGGAGAGAAAAAATTCTTCAAAAATAATGAAGAATTATATCACTTATATCTGAGTTCTATAAAAACACCCATCTTTCTCCAAAACTTAATGCTACCTGAGATGAATCTGGCTTCCCTGCTTTCTAATAGCTAGGTTTTGTTTACTGGAAGGGGACGTGGGAAGGGAGAAAGTGATTTTGATTTATGTACCTGCAATCATAGGATAGAGAAAAAAAAGTCTTCAACCACAATCCCCAGTTCTCAAAATTAATCATTTGCTGGTTATAGTTGAGTGGAGACTGATTTACCACAGTATAAAAATTGTTTTAAAAAATACTTTTCAGAAAAATGTTTACCAAAAATGCATGTTAAACTCATTTACTTGCTCTCCACTACAGCAAAGAAAACAAAAATGGGGAAGACATAACATTAAGTATTAAATAATTCAGAATTCTGCCAATCCCAGTGAAAGCTTAATGTTTGAGTTAAGGCAGGATTTTTATGGAGACACCAAGGCATGAGAATGGCATGAAACCTTGAGCAGCATTCTGTGCCAATTTGTATAAAAAATACAGACTTCTTGCATGATAAGGTGTACCTTCAGCAATTGGTTGTCAGTGTGCCTCTCACAACAATATTATCAGGAGAGGAAGGTATAATTTAAGAGAAGAAAAGGTGTTTGAAGCACACAAGGGATCCTTAGTTTTACCAAAGATGAATGCAGAACCAGAGATAAAGTCAGAATTACTTTAGACTTTTTTTGGCAGTAACACATTTATAATTAATATTAATAGTAATTAATAATTATGATTGGTTCTCTGAAAGCTCTAAAATCAGGTTCAATCCTTCCTAAAGCGCAGTGGTGACTGAACCTCCCCATGTTCAATGAAGAATGCTAAGGAAGTTAAGTTAGCCTTTGCCAGAGGCTAGGAGTGTGAACATGAACAGATCTTTTCCCTCTTTAATATTCATTTATACAAGTCAAATTCTGATCCCATTTATAATAACATAAATCTAGAATGACTCCCTTGCAGTCACTGGAGTGAGTTCAGATTTACTGCACTCTGTAAATAAGAACAGAATTTAGCCCATACACATTTAATTATCTTGTCTAACAGACTATATCTCTCGATGAATTAAAAAAAAAACCCAACAAAAAACAAAAATAAACTGCCTCAGACTTGGGAATGAGCAATAAAAAAGGCAACACTGAGCAGCTCCTGCACCAGCAGGAAGGTCCCCAGGAAAGGTAGGTAAGTACAACCTAAGGGACAAACCTATTTCTTTATGTTTTTCTGGAGATCTTAAATTCTGTCAAAAGTATATTCAGCTCTGATAAATCGTAAATATACTGTAGACTTGCTCCATTTCCTAGGTGTGTTGCTGATTGTTAGTAATTTACACTCAAGATATAGCAACGATTTGCCATTGGCTTGGGGGAAATTGTTTTGCTGCCTATGATTTATAGCTATGATTTGCCTAAGAGTTTTATGAGGCAGTTTTTCCTGAATATGCCCTCAGTGAAAGGCCCCCAAACAGAGGCAGCTTACAGAGACCCTCAGACAGTATCTTATTTTTCCTTCACCCAAATAACAGGAGACTGTTCAAATTTTGTATTACTTTCACCCTTCTTCCTCTTGCTCAAAAAAAAAAAAAAAAAAAAAAAAAGCACACCAAGAGGCAAGGCAATATTGACACTATATTGACTGAAAGCCAGGTTTTCATGGATTTCATGATATGTAGCACATGCCTGTCTCAGCATGATATATCACAGCATTCTCAGTGACAGTGACATACCAGTTAATCTGGATAAAGTATAATACTTGATATCACTGTGATAAGTCTGCATCTCATGGGAAGGCACATAGACCTTACAAAGCAGGAAGGTCTGATAATGGGGAAAAAGTGCCAAAATCTCATTTCTGAATACTTGAAGCAACTGTTAAGAAGGGTCCATTACTTTATCAAAAATATGCCCAAGAGTATGTTCTGTGGCCTGTTACTGCTGAGTTACTTGACTAGGGAATAACATATCTCATCAGACATGTTTTGAACCTAACTCACAAGAGAGCTCCAAACAGCTCTCAGCATTGTGTTCATTTTTTGTAAACTACTTCCCTTCCTTTTTTCCTTTGTCACATATTTTCCCCAACAGTTAAAATCAGATTTTGAAAATACATATGGCCAAAATGCTATCTGGATATTCACAGATGTTCTATTTTCTATTTAATTAGCAGATTCCCTTATGGTATTGATTACATTTTATTGCTGTTACTTCTGAAATAATAGGATCCCAGTATTGTGCTGGAACTTGGAAAACACAGAACAGACTAATTTATTATAGCTTAACTGTAGTTGCATGCTTAACTTCCCAAGGTCAGCACCAGAAATGCTGCAGCAAACCTAGCAGTTGCTTATTCCATTTCAACACTTAAGTGGATTTAGAGGTTACAGGTAATTTGTTCCAAAATTATTTGTCCAGATCCCTGTCCTGCACAAATGTTCTCAAAACATTCCATAGTGACTAGTGACACTCAGTGGCTCATTGAAATCACTTCCAGTGACCCCAATAATCATGTTATAAAGGCCAGATGATGTCTAAGTGTGTCACACTGGAGTGCCAAAAACTAAAGTAGTTAAAATCAGCACTGTAAGCAAAAGGATCACTACACACTGTTAGGACATTAGCTAGACACATAAACCAACCAGGTTGCAGATAAAATATCACACATGTTTTCATGATACAAGGAATTATAAGGATATTATTTGTTAAGCAGCATCTCAAGTATCTGTTTGGCATCCTACTTTTCTCAACACTACTGTTCTGCTTTGTAACCTGAGGTGTGTCACTCATCTCCCAGACCCACTTAGCCTCATCTTGCCAGCATACAGGAAGCAGCATGGGTCTGAAACACCAAGCAGAGAAGGAGGCATTTGCATAACTCAGGTAGCCTCAGGAGAGAAGTTCACAAGCTGAACCATGCACCACCCTACGTGAACTATTCAGCACCTTCTCAGAGTTATGCTTTAGTTTCTGCTTGAAGTTCAGATTTCATGTTTAAACAGAAGGAATGTTGATTTATATATTAAACACAAATTTCTCTGACTTCGACACTACGCAGTCTTTGACCACATATCATTCCCTTAAACTTCTAAGAATAAAAACTTTGCAGGCTGAAAATATCAACTCTTCTCGTATTGCTGAGATAACAGAGCCATTGTGAACAGTGGCTAAAGCCCATCTTCCCACTTTGATCTCAGTAGCTGAACACCTTAGGTCTGATGGTTGGCAGAGCTGCATGGAGCACTGTGCTCACTCATTTTGTTGCTATGCAGTAAAATTATTTGCTTTTATTCACTTATTGCCATGAAGTCTAATGGAAAGTACACATCTAACTTTATGCGGTAATGCAATTTGTACTCTGCACAACCAAAACAAACAAACATAAAAATCCCTTCTCATGACCACAGAAAAAAAAACAGGGAAAAACAGGAAGACGGAACATTCTGCAGAGCATGAACAAGGGCCATAGCACAAGCCCACATCATAAATACTGACATTTCACAGTTTGGCAAGGTACACCACAATAAGTTGTTGCACTTGCTCAGCCGAAGATGAGCAGACAGTAAAAAAGGTAATTGTAGCATCTGCCAGAGGAATCTTAGGGTGTAGATTCGAAAGGATCAAAGCAGGTTAGGTTTAGGAATACTTGTGAATATCAATGTTGTCTGCTACTGTAGATGAATGCAAGAGAGGGATGAATTTATGCTGAGAATACATATAGATTCATAAATTTGGCTTCTTATATATATGTGCATCATTCACTTGAGAAGTCTTATTTAGATTACTTGTTTAAAGAACTACCCTTTTCCTTAGAGGAAATACTATGTTATTAGACAGTAAGAATGTATTTTTCACAATGCCATCTCAACAGTATAAAATCTATACTCCCAGTTATAACTTAACACTGTTTCTAAAAATGTTTGCAAAAATAGCAGTTTGACAGATCAAGTGCAAATGAAGAGCCCATCAAGGTTCAAAGTGTCATGTCTGGGTTAATCCACATACTTATAGCCACAAAAAAACCCAGAGATGAGAGTACGTTCCAATAAATATTGATGCTATCAGCTCTGAATATCAATTACATATATTTCCCTTTAAATAATTTTTAATCAGTGGTAAACCACAAGTCACCTCCAGCTACCATCCATAAAGCATAGTTTTCTACACTCGGTATGCAACGAATTCATTTTGAAGCATGTCTGAACTTTTTTGTCATGAGCATCAGACTGAATGCCTGTAATAAAAATGACAGGTAAATAAGAATAAATGGTTTAACGTTAGCAAGAAATAGGGCTCTGCTGTTTCACCTCTGATGACAGAATCACAAGTTTAGCTCTCCCCTGAAGTTAAATGCAATGTTCTCCCACATCAAACCTTTAACGCCTCTCTTTTTTTTTTCCCCCAGATTGCAGCAGCCCAAATGTAATTTGAGGGAATTCATGAAACGCACTTTGTAAACAGATATTTATTGCCTGCAAGATAAATAGTCAAAATACATCAGATTTATTGATGCCTTGGGAATATGGTATTATGGCAGTTTAGAAAGGAACTGTGAGCAGAATCACTGCAGGAACTGAATGTGGATCGGTCTGCAAGGAGAGTGGGAAAAGCAACACAACAGGAAATATAGAGGAGACAAAACGTTTAGGATAACATGACTAAACCAAATGCACTGCAGCTTTTGGAGCAAACATTCAACAGGAACATGTACATCAAATGCCTAGAATTTCTTTAAAAAAAAAAAAGAAAATTATTTCATACATTAAGGGAGAAAGAAAGACTTTTGCAAAGAGGAAGGGAATAATCCATTCTACTTGTGCACTTTGGCAGGGTAAGTAGTAAGATGCTTTTATTTCAGCAGGTGAGATTTAGAAAGCAGTGAAAAATTTATAATAGTAGGAACAGTTAAGCCTTAAAATAGACTGCCTAGAGTGATCATGGAATCTCCAGCTGGAGGTTTTCCTTGGGATGTTAGACAAAGATCTGTCGAAAACAATACAGATAAACTTGATTCTACTTCTTGATTCTTCTCTGACTTGTTTCTCATTATTTCACAAAACATTTCCAAATTGCTTTTTAAAATTCAGTTAGAATTGCATTTTACATTTAAAATAACATATGAAAACTCCAGTGCTACAGAATGAAAACAACTTGGATTTCACTAATTTTCTTTTATATACTTTTAACTGCCTCTAAGACCACACAAGAAGTGGGACACTTATTGATTACAATATGTAACACTGAAATGCAGAAAGCTCTAACCTGTCAGTTGTGAAGCAGGCAACTTACAGTGTCTTAATACCACAGGGCTGATAAAATGACTAAGAATTTTTGATATTTAGAGGACTGCAACACTCCTAGCAGTGAATGAGTGATATACTGCTGTGTGAGTTTGATCATGTCACTGGCACAAGATTTTAGAAGAGCATGTGGACTACATTCTGCCTACATATATATATATATATATATATATATATATATAAGACACGTGCAGAAAGCACACTGTAACAACACTGTAGAAATTCCTATCCACTCACCTCCCTTATACCTAATATCAGGAACTGTCCTCTCCCTGACTTGTCCAGCCCATATAAAATCTTGCCTCAGATTTCCTTGATTCTTTCAATCCACCATACTGCATTCAGCATGTAAGTATATACTTATCTGTTGTTCATTTGTCTACTATTTTACTCTTAAAATATGCTTTAAACATTGGTCCATGTAAGGGAATGACCTTAAGAATATTATGTAAAAATGTTCATTTCAAACTAGATGTGTCCTCTTTATTCCCAGGTTACAAAGACCTTCTTTTTTAACAAGCACCCCAATAAACATTTATCTAGGTCCCACAGGTGTTTATTACACCAGTTGCCATTGCTTCTGAAAATGACTGAGGTTTTTCAATAACTATGTACAGTATTTCATAACCTATCTTAATTTTTCCCGTGAGTTTCCAAGACCATGGTGTCTCCCTTTGAAAATTTTAGAGGGATTAGGTACATTTTGTATCTTATGGAGCATCAACTAAACCTCAGTGCCTAACAAACAATCTTTACCAGTTATATTCAACACACCCTCATGTGAGCCAACAAACACAATGTGGAAGAAGCACCTTAACAGCATAATTGAGCCAGTGGGAACTGGAGCTGGTTGGTATCATTATTGTAAAAGCTGTTCCTACCTGCTCACGACTAAGCTGTGTGTCTTCTTATCAACTATTCCTTTATTTGAAATTTTTACACAACAATATTAGCCAGAAAACACGCAAATTGCATTTTGGAAGTACACTCTACACAAGAAAGACTTTTTGATGAGGAGAAGAGTCAATTCAGTACAAACCATATTGAACTGTTTACTGCACAAAACAGACAGAGATGAAGGGAGTATGTACAGCCTGACTTTGGGCAGCATAGTCAGGCCAGTTGTCAGCAGAGAGAAATCATTCACTTCATAGGACCACAAAGCAGGCTCCTGACAAGGTGCTTTGAACTGTCCTCTAGGGACTTTTTCTACCAATTAGAGAGGAACCCAGAGCTAACTAACTAATAGTTTACTGCCTCAGTACACCATATAATGGGTCTAATTTTCATTCAGAACTTTACAACAGGTTAGAGATGAAAAGTTATCAACAAGCCACGGCTTCCTGGAAGACATTTATTTCTCTCTCTTCTGCTTGACTCTGAAAATCATTTCCACTCTTGTAACACCTGATGTGTGCAGGCTCCCTAGGACAGACAAATTCATGTGTAAGCAGACTGTTTGTTTTGAATTAAAAAAAAAACTTTCCTGATTCATTCTTCATAAACCAAACAGATGGCATTAAAGGAAACAGTGGATAATCTCATTTGGCTTAAAAAGGGTAATGAACAAGTGCCAAAAAGATTTTCACTGATAATACAAACTGATTTGAAACAGGCTGGCTGTACTCTGGTCTGCAATGGTAGACTGGTTGACTGCTGTATACCTAATTTATGGACCATCTCCTAATACCTAGAAGCTGCTCTTCATGAGAAATATATCTAGCCTACTTTATCTCTATATATGCCTAAGAATCCTTTAATGAGATGCAATTCAGAGAGGCAAGTATCCACAGGGGTGGTTTAGAGAACTCCTCCAAAGTTTTCTGCAGTTCAGGACTTCTGACCCGCCCTGTCAGATGCTCACCCTGTTCAGGTAATCTCTGCAGCCTTTCAGTATTGCCTCACCAACAGTCCTTCCTGTGCACCTGGAAGGTGCTTTCCACCTGTGAGCAAAACACGACTTACATTATCCAGCTTTCCACAGCCAACCTGACA
Source organism: Oenanthe melanoleuca (assembly GCF_029582105.1). Lineage (NCBI taxonomy): Eukaryota > Metazoa > Chordata > Aves > Passeriformes > Muscicapidae > Oenanthe > Oenanthe melanoleuca. The sequence goes on along the minus strand of NC_079335.1, from coordinate 84,473,076 downwards.
AGTTCCCCAGACTGGCTCAGGGCAGGAGCTTGGAGAGAGCAGCAGAGTAATCAAACCAAAAGCCAGGCAATGTAAAACACCCCTACAGCATCCTGCAGTTTATGTGATCCAGCCTGTTAGGAAATGGGGATTTGTAAGCGATTCTTTTTTTAACAGAGTTTTTATTTTAGTTTAAAATGAGCAAACAAAACTAAGAGTCTGCAAATCCACTGGGGTAAAATAATAATCTTGCCACATAGCCAGTCCAGCTTGAAACTCACCTCCCACTGCTGTTTGGGTTTGAGTTTTTTTGTTTTTTAAGGACTCAGGACTCAACCCTCAACCTCCCCTCCTTCAAAAGAAAAAAACTTTAAAGATAAAGATATCAGTAAAGATAGAATAGAGAAAAATTTGAAATGTAAACTGAAAAATAAATTAATAAATAAATACAGTAACCTCATGTTCCATCTTTCACTCAATTCCTGACCTGGCTAGCCCGTGCCCTGGCTAGCCAGAGCAACTGCCAAGGTATTTCAATACAGGGAAAAATCCCCTTGTATATAAAGAATCCCTTCACAGACAAAATTCTGAAGATGGACTCTGTCATTTAAGGGAAGTCGAGACAGAAATTTAATTTTTAAATTATTTTTAGTTTCTCTCTTCACAATGTTGCTTTAAGACCCTTTCGTTTGCTTCAGTATCAGTCACCTTTAGGTGAAACCAGAACAGGAACCTGAAATGCCAAATGACCAGGAAAAAAACTGTTCTTGTGGTACTCCTGACCACACCAAATGCAAAGAGCACAAAGAGCTCATTTTCTTAAGTCTCCTAAACCCATTTCCACCCCAAGGAGCAACAGAAAAACCTCAGATAAACATCCAGATCTTTGATTGTTTATGCAAACTGAACACTTCACAGGTTTTTGGAGACTAGCCCATCACAAAAAGCAATAAGAAAAGCTTTCCATACCCAGAATCCAAGAGCTTTTGTCTCCTTCATGGCCATGATCATATGCCAGTGTTTTTTCCTCTTATTTTTAGATTTCATTCACCAGACAGAAAAACAGACAAGTGCACTGTATCATTGAAGTAAATTTTCTTTTTGGAATTTACAGATTAACATAAACAAAACCAAATTGTAAGTGCAGCCCAAACAAGTCACAAAAAGAGCCTAATGCTATAGGTCAAATTCCATTCCTGCAACAATTTTACCCAAAACAGATGTATAACTAACCTTACAAAAACATGTGAGTTCCTATGAGTTCCTATTTTGGCTGCTGGTTAAGAACTTCCCGTGCAGTTTATTCTGTCAAGGGCAGAAGTAAGATACTCCAGGAAAAAAATAAAAAAAAAAAAAAAAAAAAAAAGAAAAGAAAAAAAGTGATCCTCAGAAGCACACTTGCAAAACTTATTAACTGACTAATTCTCTAAGTACACACGGACAGTGAACAATATTGATTTTAGGGATATTCAGTATTTTAAAGTAATTGGTTTTCCTCTAGCATAGCTCTCCATCCCCACAAGCCTTAAATGCAGAATGATGCAAAGATTCAAGCCCAGGATTATTTTTCCACAATGCACTAGACTTTCTAGATGACTCTCAAATACCTTCAGATCATGCAAGTGACTCAGAATACAGTAAAAAACATTTTAAAATTCTGATTTCTGCAAAAGCTACTCAGTGAAAACCTGACATTTCAAAAACTATAAACTGGGAAGACCTACAACAGATAAAATTAAAAAACAAAAAACCAAAAACAACAAACAAATAAGTAAGAAGGAGTTTATTATGGGCTTGTCTGCAAAGCATAATAGGATATCTTCCATCCTACCCTACCCACACATCATAAGCTAAGAGGTGAGTTTCACTGACAGGCTTCACAAAAAAATCCCCAAATCCTCAACACAGGCGTGGCAGAGAGAATCCTCCCCCAAGGGGCAAATTCCATCCTCTGGGCAGGGGCTGATAAAAGCATTAAGAGGCCCCAAAAACAGTTCTGTGCTGTGAGCACTTTTGGTATATGATCCCAGGCTAGCCCAGAGGAAAGATCTAGAGTATCTCTGAAGGTCTGTTAATGTTTTTATACCTGCACAAACACTTTCTCCATGGAAAGTGAAGACAGCAATCAACAGGAAATAGAGGGAGTGCAATGTACCTCATGGATGCCTGTTAGCAAAGGTGCCAGGTCTTGTGTCTTTCAGAAACTCATCAGGAGAAAATCCTGCATCACAACACCACTCTGTTTTGTCTCAATATTAGATAACCTGGAGTTAAGAGCTAATGTGGCTTTCAGGCAAACCAAGTTGAAAGGCAGTTGTCCCAGCTCAATACGTATTGAACTGGAGAATAAAGATCACTGAAGCATGAAGGATATAGCATAAGACTAGGTATGAACCTAATTACATGAGTAATGAATGAGAATATACCCCACCCTGATTATAAGCAGTAGTATTTTTAAAGTAAACTAAGTAGAAGATGCCAATATATGATAATCAAAAATATGCAGCATAGCTCTTGGATTTTGTGGGATCAATACATTTCCTTTTAGTGGTGTTCTAAATTGCTCCCTTTGTATGGGTCGCTATATCATCCTTTAACAATTTCCACCTAGCCCCACCAAAAAAAAAAGAAATCTGAATTGACTGGTGTCCATGATTCACTCTGTCAGAGGGGCACTCAAAACCCTCCTGTCCCCCCAAGGTGTGGCTCCTGCTGCAAATCCAAGCGCAGGGCTCTTAGCCTCTTCCATAGGGTTCTGTGGCCTCCCTTCAGGAATGAAGGTCTTGCATCCCTTTTGTTAATGCTGACAGTGTAATTTCTGTTAAAGACGAGCTTTCGTTAGCTACAAATTTAAAAAATAAAAACCAAAAACAAACAAACCTGCTCCTGACTTTGTTCTGTTACACACACAGAGCATCTTTACAGCCGTACAGCACAACCACACCGCTGAGACAAACCCTTCTCCAGAGCTGGGCTGTCAGCTCAGACTTTTTCCTTCTTCTTTCACTCCTCGTCGTTTTGTTTTGTGTTTACTTTATTCATGAGTGCAAGAACGAATAAGTAAGGGGAGGGTTTAGCCTTGATTGGTCTGAATCTGCAAGGGCCAGAGGTTTCAGATCTCCTAATCGATTTGTGCGTGCCGAGTTCCATGAGGGACAAAATGCTTTATGCCTTCTCCGAGTGGTGCAAAAGCACAAGCCCGCTTCTCTCGAGTAACAAAGATTGCTTCTGAGCAGCTTTTCCCGAGGCACCGAGTGATGTAAAGGATGATTGGCAGAGTGCGTGGCTCTGAATAAATGAATAGCACACATATGTTCTTTTTTTTTTTTTTTTTCTTTCCCTTTTTTTTTCTTTTCCCCCCTCTCCTCCGAGAGGCTTTTCAGCCCCGTGTTTCGGAGTGTGCACTTGCAGAGCAGCACCTGCGTTTTGCTGGCTTCGTGCAGGAGACCTGGCGGGCTGACACTCCCACGGCGAAGGGCTCGCTTAATAAATGTTTCTGAGGCAAAAAGCCATTTTTTTGGGGCTCGTTCCCGGAGCCTGGGGCCGGCGGGCGCCATCCGCACGCCCACACTGCCACCTGCCGGCACCGGCCCAGCGCGGCCTGCTCCTCCCGGAGCGGGGGGCGGCAAAAAACCACTGAACATAAAGGAAAGTGAAGTTACCTCGTTGCTTTGAAAGGTGGAAAGCTTTGTGCTAGTATCCCAGAGACAACTGTCCCGCACAGCTGGCAGCTGGTTTTTGCTCCCGGTGTTAATAACCCGACTTGCTCCCCACTCCCTGTGTCCAGGCCTGACGAGCTCCCACAGCTCACATCGGGTTTAGCAAATAGACAGCTGCCAAAGAATCATTTCCAGTCATTGTCAAACGTGCCTGGGCTCCGTATTTACTTTCTCAGGACCATTATTGATCTGCAGTTGCACAGTGGCCATCCCTGTCATTTATCCCCTTGGCCACTAAGAACTGTGCCACGAGTTCCCAGTTTAATGGAATTAGATCATTTGGGCAATTGCCAGTTCCACCTGATTGCTTTAACTCCTCTACTGCCACACTGCCCTTCCCGTTCCACGTCTTATTGATGCTCCTGCAAAACCTGCTGGATCCTAGCACTGTTCTGAAATAGCGGTGCCTTCTCGGACACCACAAGTCCAGAGGTAATTGTACCTTAGCTCCTGATCTTGGAACAATGGTGCATGAATCAAGCCATCAGCCAAAACAAAAAAAAAAAAACAAAAAAACTTACAAACCTAAAAAACCAAAAATCAGATCTCTCACCGTCTCATTGCCACAGTCACGTTCAAAATTTGTGCACAGAATTGAAGAATAATAATTTAACCAGAGCACTTGAATTATCACCGAAAAAACCTGGTCATGTTTTGTAAATAGAATTTCGTTTTAAACATGTTAACAGATCTTGCTTTTTGTGAGCATTTGTGTGAGGAAATTTTTCTCCACACAAGTGTTTACAGTAAACAAATGTGAGGCCCACTACTTCAGTTGGCAGATGAAAAATCAGAATGGTATTCCACAGTGAGCTAAATTCTTTTTGTAAGGAAAATTCCTTTTGAGGCAAATACTATAGAATAATACTGTTTCTGTCCAAAAATTCTTAACAAAGAAACCAGTGAAAAAACATACATCAAATTATTCTGACAGATCCAGTAGACCTTCAAGGCTTACAGAATATACAATTTATTATATTTAAGCTGTCAGATACAAAAATAACAACAATACCATGTAATTCAGATGACCAATCGTGCAGCCAAAATATCTTAGCATTTCACAGGATGACAACAGGGACAAATCAGATAATGATTCACAGGCTAAAATATGCTTTATGTTTACAGTTAAAGCAGCACAATGGAAAAAAAATTAAAAATAAAATAGATAAAATAACCTTCCACAAAATTCTCGCCAGAAAAGAAATTGCAGAAAAAGCATTCTAAACATTCTTCAACAGCTTTAACTGTGACTTTTGTGGCTGCTGATATGTCAGAAAGCAATGCTAGTGGTTCTTCAACTAATTTGTGTTCAGGTAAAACTCCTCCATCAGTAAAACGCTCACTGACCTCAGCTTGTCATCCCTAGTCACAGGGACATCAGAAAAAGCCATGCACAAAAGAGATTTCCCTTTCTGTATCAACTCCAGGTGTTTTGCACTCTACTCTGCATTCAGCATCTCCAGAACTGGACTTGAAGGGTATGAAGCTGGAGGAATTTAATTCCAACTCATTCTGAAGACCCCTGTAATTCTGTTAACTCTCTACAGCAGCCCACCTAGCCCAGGAGCTCAGTAAGTTATAATTAAATAAAAAATAAAAAATAAAAAATAAAAAATAAAAAATAAAAAATAAAAAATAAAAAATAAAAAATAAAAAATAAAAAATAAAAAAACCAACAAGAATAAAAACCTGTGCAGTTTTTCACTTGTCCTACTTGCTGAGTAGCAATGCAGTTATCCAGAGAGGTTCTCTCTGCACTCTCAGGTTTTGGAACTCCTGTGCAGTCACATCAAAGCAGCAGCCTTGGCCACAGCTGCTCTTCTGACTGCTCATACATGGACTAAAGGGCTCACAGTCATTACACTAACATTTACTGCCCTCTCAGCCATTACATACTCTGGGGACAAGCAGACCAAATGAAGCATCTTCTTACTGTAATAACATAAACTGAAATAAACTGAAATACCTCCAAAGTCACCAAAAAAAAAAAAAAAAAAAAAAAAAAAAAAAAAAAAAAAGCTAAAATCACAATTCAGAATTATTCACCACCACCATAACTGTTCAAAAATAAACTCTCTCTTCAAAAATTCTCACCATGACTTCTGCTGGTTAAATCCCATGGGGGTAATCAATATTTCTTACTAGCTTTTAATATGCTCCTCTTCAATTTCATGAGCTAACATATGTGACTCTGAACTACTGATAGAAATAACTAGGATACAGTTACAGAAGTAAGTAATTCCATGTATTTACAATATCAGTGTTCTGGGAGTTTCCCCATCTGAAAGCAAGTTGGTGTACAAACAGAATGTAATAAATACAGAGATCTCTTGAAGATCGTTATGTTAGAAAGTCCCTGATAAATGGTAGACAAACCCTTGTCTCTCAGCCACATGCCTGCTCTGAATCTCAAATCCATTACAGTTACATGATATCAAAAATTATCCTTTTCTTGAGCTGGCTTTACAACAAGGGTAAAACTACATGGCTTTTTTTTCCATATGAGACATTCACAAACTATTCAAAGCATCTCTTTTCTTTTTTCTATAAGATTGTCTCAAAATGTTTCATAATCTTAGAAGAACAATATTTCTGCAGACATAATTAGACACCAAGTTCACAATACACAGATATTAATAGCATTCATAGCTATGTAAAAGCATGGCACGACTTGGAAATCAAGATTTTGGCTTATGCACTAAGTCAGACCTCTAAATACTATAACCAGTCCAATTTACTCATTTACACCAGCCTGATTTACTAATTTAAACCAGTGAAAAATCTGAAATCAATTCTATTATAAAATTTGGAAGTACAGATAATGTTATCTGGAGCATCATAAGTTCAGGTACTTATTTTAAGATTTCTCCGAGATTCAACCCTGAAGTCATGAATCCTTCAGACTTAATTATTTTAAGAGACAGTTAAAATATTGATAACCCCTCAGTTACAAAGGACAGACCAAAACCATGAACTCTGAAGACTGCCCCAAAAGCTAGAGGGAAATGAAAATAATTGGTTTAATCACAAATTTATAATTGGTACTGTTACTTATAGACTGTGGCTGCTGGTGCAATTGGGCTACTCCACACCTAAATGAGACAACATCCTCTCCTTTCTCTCATAGTGAAATATGCTACCCTGCATCTGTGATTAAACTGCAGGTCCTCACCCTTTTTTCACCATGGTCTAGGTCAAAAGTGTGCATCCTTAGTGTACTTTAACTTAAGTGTGAGGCAGAGGCATCCTTGCTTGGATTTCCTTTAGAAAACAGCCCAAGTGGTAGCTGAAGACAGATAATTGCAAGCTGTGGTAAATAGGGTGACCTGCATAGTCAATGTATCTATCAAGATTAAAGCCCCACCAACAACTGTCCCTGCTGCAAAGTTTAGACAACTTTTTCTGTAACTCAATGAAATTAATGGGGTCTGGATTCCTATGAACTTGAACTTGTTGGATCCAATGAGACCCAAAAGAGCTCCATAATGCCTTTGTGATGCCTTTCTCTTGTGCAGATTCCCAAGAGTCCAATGTGTGAGCTCAGCTGGCAGTCACTTTGTCAGCATAGCTGCTAGTATCAACCCTCTCTTCTTCCATACATTTCTGAAGATCATGGACACTTCATTCCTTCAGAACTGCTCCTCTTCTGACAAATCTGGCTGAAGATTTCCAGCAGTATGGACATAATGAGAATGGTCAGAAAGCAAAATAAATAAAGGCAGAGACAGACACAATGACCGGCTCAGCCTCCTCCCTGGGAAACCCAGCTAAAAGAGAAACATGTTTGCACAATTATATCCTGAGCTTGTTTTTGTCAAGTGGGTGGCTCTTAGTTTGAATGTAAAACACTAACTCAATTAAACCTACTTTGATTAAATACAACCAATTTTGAAATGTGTGTTGGAGCTCCAGTGCTTCTGAGCTTGGAGTTTTTAAGAGACTGACAAGAATGTACTGTATTTTTTTTCCAATCTATTTCAATTACACTTTTATAATGGCAGAATAATGCCAAGATTAGTCTATTTTATCATGATTAAATCTTGATTAACATATTAAATAACCATTGTGCACTAATTAACTCTATTAAATGCAATGTCCAATACATTGTTCTACTTCTGTAGACTTCCAATGAAAAAGTAACTACATTAGTATGGTTATTTCTTATACAGTGTTTTTAGGATCTAACACAGAGTGTCACTATGGACTAAATACCTTAAAGTATGATTTTGATAAGATATTTGGAAAGACTTTATTTTGAAAGAGATTTGCAGGTAAGTTTCAATATGAACAGAAAATAATACTTTCTTTTAGAGAGCATTTCCAAACATGCCCTATGCAATCTGAACACTGAGGACATAAAATTTAAATCTATACTCTTGTAAGGACAGCATGAAGTTGAATTTTAGATAACCTTCCAGTTCAATTATGTGAGGTGGCATTACAGTATTTTACAGGATGCACAGATGAAAAGCCATTACCAGAGATTTGTCACTATTTCACAACTGTGAACAACTCTAGGCAAGGCTTTTAACCAGTGGTTAAAAACTCCCTTGTGTCTACATCTCGCAGTAACTTTTTATTCCACTGGAAACACTTTAAACATCTAGTTTCCTCTGTCATGAGCAGTCACAGGAACTCAGATATCTGCAGCCTGATTTTCTTGTGTTGCAAACGTCTTCTCAAAATACAAAATGAGAGCAGCCGTCACCGTAAGCCAACACATTTATGCCACATTTTCAGCCAACTCTTAAATACAGTTGGGGGTTTTTGTGCACAAAAACATATGGACTGAACTGAAATGAATAAAAAATAGATTTTTGAAATCTGCCTATCTGCTTTACAAGATGTTTCAAATGTGCAATGGGTGATGACACTAAATGCTCAAACTCAGACTTGTCTAACTCGGGGCACTGAGCTGAGGCACCTCACTTTCCTAAGGGTCACTGCAGGACCTCATGCACCTCCACATGCCAATTTAGAAACAAGGTATAAAAACAAAACAGCAGAAAAATGAGCAGATAGAAATGAGCAAGAGTTGCATATGTTGCTTCCAATAAAAGGCACAATTGTATTTCAAGAAGCACAAATGAACAGCTGGGATTTGTCTACCCCAGTACATCGTCTTTTCCTACTTCTCTTGGTTCAAATCCTACAACATAACAAATATATATTGCAAGGCAGCAAGTACATTTCAGTTTGGTATTATATAGCACCTTTCCAGTAATTATATGCACACAGGAGAAAGTTAGTGATGAGCAGAAGCCACCACTGTGCCAGGAAGCTGCGAGGTTCTGGCCTTTAGGCACAATGGACCAGGAGCTAGAGCTGATAACACAGTTGGCAAGGTAGGGTTTCACCAGGCAGGTGGCATGTGCCATTGACCTCACATAAAGCAAGGGCCAGAGTTGGTGGCCAGATTCAAAAAGGAGATCATGAGGCAATTTTGAGTTGAGGAGGCAAGTCTGAGGTCAAGCTGGGAAGTCAGATCAAGTCCTGTGGATTAACCAGGGTGAGAGCCCACAGGTAGAGGATATGGTGTAAAAACCAAATGACAGTATTTCACATTGTTGGTAGGACAGCACTGCATCTCTCCCCAGATATGATGCACCAGACATCATCTGCCAGTCACCTTCTCTATCTGCTCAGAGTGCAGGAGAGAGGTGCCTAGAGCAGGCAGGTCACCCATGCCTTGTAGCAGAGGCTTGCTCTCAAGAGCAGTCCTGGATCCCCAAAATTCCCAACTATCACCAGCACAGCTCTGTGCTATCACCTGGTTGCATCCAAGAGGAGGGTCTCCCCCTTGCCACACCACCACACAGACCTGTGCTCACCCTGGGCCAGATGTCTGCACTCCTTTCCTCCCTTCATGTGATGCAGGAAAAGCTGTTGCACACATTGGGACTCCAGGACACTGAGAGGTCTGCCCACGTGGGATATTTTCATTCAGTTCAACAGAAACGTCAGCAACAAATATCTTTGTCAGATTTCCAAAGAAGGAACAATGTACTCACTCACAGACAAAAGGGATTGTTTCTGAACATGATCTCTGCCTTCAGGCTGTAGGACAATGCCTTTTTAGTGGTCTCCATTAAACTTTGTTTGAAATTATGTTAGCAACTGGCAGAATTTTTTAATTAGACCACCAAATGGCAACCTTAATGCACAGGATATACAGTCATTGGCTTTTACTTTGAATTTCTTTTATTGTCTAGAGTAAAAGAATCAGCAAGAAGAGGAACTGGTTACTACAAAAGCATGGTAACTACTTCAATCCCTAGCTATAAAACATACAGTAATTAATCAATTAATGCAGATCACGTACGTCAAGGGAAAGATAGAATATGTAGGATGAAGTCAGCATAAACCATTTGTATAGTTTTATGAATGATCTAATGTTGTAACTCAGTCAAGATACTTCAGATTTACAGCAATACATAAGCAGATTGTAGAATCAGAATTAAATTAAAGAGCTGATCCATATTAATAATTATTTTTTAATTGTTTCTGGTGAACTTAAGAGATTTTGGTATTCATTGTGGAATAAAAATGCATCATGCCTTTCCACAGTCAGAACTGAATCAGAAAAACAAACCTATTCAGCAAGAGCTCTTAAAGATTAATTATGTATTCATGCCCATGTAACTTTAACACATGCTTACAATTAGCCATTACCTTGAATGCATTTGAGAATAAGAAACAAATTCTTCTGAATTTAGGAATAAGTTAAAATGGTTACAAACACTTTTGATCTCTTAATACTCTTTTTAAAATTAGCTTTATCATAAAGGGCATTTTCAGAACTAATTAACTACTGCTTCTGAAAGGAAAGGACTTTCAGATCCTCTGATGAACCATTTCGTGTATTGCTATTTTTTGCCATCCTTTGCATTTCCAGTACACAAATCTTTGTACACAATGTCCAGTACAAGTCCAGTACAAGTTCAGAACACAAGTCTTCATCAGAATGTGCATATATGTACATATATGCATATTACACAAATATTGTTGTCTGCAGCTGTATAAGTTTAAGAAAATATAGCTCAGCTAAGAAGCCTTTCTTTTTAATTCTCTCATTGTTTACAGATATATATATATGTATATATATATATATATATATATGTATATATATGCGTGTATATATATATATATTACTGTTTTGGCTCACAATCTGGAAGAAAAGAAATATTGAAATGAATTTTATAAGGAAGTTATTCATGGGGATTCTGAGGGCATAAACCCCATTTTGATAACAGCTTATGTTTTATATGAAAGTGTGTGTTCACCAGCTAAGCTCCACTATCCACCGGCTTAAACTGAAAGTCCATGGAAATAAGTTATTTGATTCCTTGGAAACAATTCAACTGAATCAATTTCTAGTTATCTTTGGGCATGTTCTTTAAATTAAAAGAAACAAAAAATTATATTATTCTATAACTGGCTTTTCATCTGAAGAAAGAATCATGCATTTATAATTTTTAACACTGCTTAACTTCATATTTTCATCTGAAGACTCCCCCTGATGCTGTGTGTTGTTGTGTGGCATTGATTTCAGAATAAGCTTCTAAGTCAAGGTGTGATCAGTTATATAGACAGGCTCACTGCACTTTCTTATATCTGAAATATCCCTGGAGGCTTTTACCATTTCTCAATGTCATAGATTTTAATCTTTATGGAGTGAAATCCAAAATTACCAAACACAAAGTATCTCTCAATTCAAGTACAGTACATGGTAATCACATGAACCCCATAATCCAAAATACAAAATGCTTATAGAGACTAGTCCACTGTCTACTGAGGTCCATCTTAAGTTACATTATTCCAATATCATAAGTTCATTCATTTGCTATGAATCTCCTCTCAAAATTCCTTCTCAGAAGGAAAAAAATATCTATTCCATAACAACAACAAGATAGTTAGATCTCAAACGTATTTCATGTGCAATATTCCTTTAGAAGTCAGAATAACGCAAAATCAGTTAAATCCCCCATATATAATGAAGCCAAATCAATGTTTTGATGTCTCTGAATGCAATCATAAGTGAAATATTTATGTTTTTAATACCAAAAGAGGAATTAAGACCTGCTTAGGCCAGAAGAACAAATGTTGACTAAAATGTAGGTAAGCATTTTAGAACAAAACTTGTAAACTTGTAAACTTCTGTACACCCATGAAACAGCCCTGTAGCTCAAACTGACTCCAAGTTCTGTGACTCAGTGCATTCCTGCAGCAATGAGGTTAAATTATTAACCTGAACTGAGTTGCAAAACACACAAGTCTGTGCAGTTTGACCCTAATTTTGGACTGGAACTAGATCATACCTTGCTCACACCATCACAGAAAATAACTGAAAATAAAAAATTAAGGCAAAAAACCCAAATGCATATTAACAATAAGAAAGTTAAAACTTGTTGAACTCTCCAGAACTTGTGAGGTAGGATGAGACAGGGAGATACAGGAGCTTCAATAAATGGCAATGGATTTATATTTAAAGTTAGGTTGACACTGCTGCTAAACCACAGGATTGGAATTCAGGCCTGGGTTTCGTTGCTGCCTGTGTCAGACACATAATGTGATTTTAGGTGACCCACCATAATCTTAGTCCATTTAGACATATTTAAAAGAGATAAGTTAGGTGTTTATGGGAGGCAGGTTCTTAAAGCACCTTCCTCAGTCAGTGCAAACCTTACTCTGTCTCCAGTACTACAGCATAAAATGGGAAAAAAGGCAGCCTGCATACCCATTTTCTTCTTCAGATTTTCCACATTTCAAGGGCCCTTAGTGATTCTCTTGTCCCCGTTTTCTTTGTACATTGCCTAGGGCAAAACCTCAGGATTATTATAAAGCCTGGGGACCTTTAAATAAAGTGATATACCAGTAAGTACTTAGCACACTCTCAATACAGTCTCTACCAGAACAATTTCTCATGGTTAGAAACAACCTTTGGTGAAAGACAACATGTCAGTGTACTCTCAGGGAATTTGGACAATTTTCTAATTAATTTCTGAACATTTGTAGCACAAACCAAGCACCAGTAAATTATGCTTAGAGTATTTGGAAGACTTCCAACCTCATTTTCTTCTCTTCTCCCTCTTCTTTCACTAGAAGAGGCAGATACAGTTAAAATCACACAACAAAAATACTTCTTTACAGAACACTTGCAGCAATTACCATTTTTATAAACTTTATTCTCTTATGCTTAGGGTTTGTCCTCAGCTGATCTTGTGTCAGGTCGAGAAGTGACCCAATAAATGCAAGAAGCAGATACTCTAGACTTCCTGCTTAAGTATAGTTCAATACAAAGCATGTTAATTATAAAGTCTCTCAAGGGCACTTATAAGACAGAGAAACACTTGAAGAAATTATTCATGCACTTGTTTACATTAGTATTTATAGTGTTACCCTTAAAATAATCACTTCACCACATAAAATCCGCTGTACCTATAAGATGTTAAATTGAAAGCAAACCAATCAAATAAATACTGCAGGACTATTTCAGATGATCTACTTGCACTGAGTCACAACCCTACTTAGGTCTGTCAAGTTTAATTCAGGACTTAGCTGAAAGGTCTTGGTAAGAGTCTCATTCAAAGTCCACATTGCATATCTCACCACATGTTGGCAATCTCCTTTCACAGTGCTGCAGGGAATAAGGCCAGGGCTGTCCTGCTGTGGGTCCCAAACATAACAGTTTTCTCAAATGACCCATTTCATTTTCTGATTTGAGAGTTAAGCGTAACACCAGGGACTTTCTGAAAAATTTCTTCATCTGATTGTCAGGTACTTCATTAAGAAAAGCACTACCAAGACAAACTCTTCTCCCACAACTGATCATGGTGGTTTCCTTCCTAAAACTTAGAGGCTGTCTGCTCTGGCAGCCACAATTATATAAAGTGCTGCAGTACAAAGCCAAGGCTGAGGCAGTCAACCAGATCCATCTACCACAAAACTAGTTCAATTCCAATTCTATGTTAAGCATCCTCTTTACTATGGTCTAATGCTGCCTTCACATTGCACCTCCCTCACAGCAAGCAACCCCTTTCACTAGCTCAGTTACCAGGCTCAGTGTAAAGACCCTGTAAAAGTCATTACAGCAATGTAATTTCTAGTACTTGCATTTTCACTATAGTAAAATCTCACAGGGATCAGACCCACTTATGGTCTTAACTAAAACTAGCCATCTGACTTAATTAACATTTAGAATTCATCAAACCTTGCAGGGCTCATACTGGGCTCTGGGGCAGCTTGGCAGTGCTCACATTGGCCTCCTGCTGGGTCTTTGTCTCTGGTAGCAGTGTTTTTCCACCAGATGACACACTTGGTGTTAAAGGATAGGAAGAATGAAACTAAAAAAAAATTTAAAAAAAAAAGAAATTCAGTTTCACAGTATCTCCAAGTCAGACAACACACCACACAGCACAGGGAGAACAGGAGGCAGAAATAGTAAGAGCAGCAGGAACTAGGAGAAACTCACATTGCCCTTATATATTTGCTCCATAAGTTGTAACCCAACAACAGTTACATCTGTAAATACCTTTCTGTGCAATACAAATCCTGAATGTATTTTTGTTTCTTTCCATATGTGCACATTGATATTAAAAGCAGCATAAAGATTTGTTTCTCTGAAGGAACCACAGATGTTGAGAAGGTTTCTCAAAATTGGGAATGATGTCAATAGGGAAACAGACTTCCATTGAGCCATCCAAAACACCTGAATTTTTCAAGACCAAAGTTCTGTGCTCAGAGCATTGAACACTGATGGACAGGCAGCTGCTGCTCATGGTTTTGCCTGCTTCAGGTGGGTCTGGAGCAGACCCATGGAACTAGATCTCCTCATAACCTCTTTTTGTGACCTCACAGTACATAGCCTTCACACAAGCCTGCTTTGCATTTCTTCCTTCTTTGTACCCAAGTGGCAAGTTACCAAGTAATACTCAAGTAACCACCAGAGACGCAGCATTATTTCGATGACCTTAATGTGTGCTGCCTTGATTAATCAGATTTTATGAAGTGTTTTATTTTTCTGCTCTATGTGAAAATGCAGGTGAATGTAAAAAACCTGTTGGCTAAGAACTATCATGAGATTAAGTACAAACACAATGATATTGAGAAAAGAAAATGTCAGCTGTATAAATATAGTTTTCCAAAGTGCAATATAAAGGCAAACTTCAAACATTTAGCAAGAATTTCCACTAAAATTTGAGTTTTTTACCTCTTAAAGCTTCGAAAATTATCTTGTACTTTGATGGTCTCTGTTCCTCAGGGAATTATTATTATTGTTGTTAATAATAATTATTATTAAGAAAAGCACCATGAGTCCTACATTTGGTCATATTTGAAGACTCTAGTATTGTTAAGACACGAAGCCTGTACATTCTTTTCACTGCATACCAGAGGCTGCAAGCACTGAGAAGGAGCAATGCAAGTGCATGAGAAAGGCAAAGAATACCAAATTCCAACATAGATCCTTCCTGAGAAACTATTAATATCCTACAGGACAAACAACATATTTGGTGGCAGTGAAAATATGACAACTCTATCTATCAATCCAACCAAGTTTATAATGAGGTTTAAGCATTTCTTAACTGTCAAACTATAACATATCCTTAGAAATAATAAACTACATTCTGAACCATCTGCCAAAACCACACAGGGAAAAAAAAAAAGATACAAAAGATGACTTCCAAACCATAAATAATATTTTTGCAGTCATACTTGCATCCTTATTCCTGAAACCAATTTAAAAAACAATTGGAGAGGGCAGCCTGGGAATAAAGAATCATTTGCTATTAGACTTTAATGTGTGATTACTTAGTAATGTAATTGAAAGCATGACTGTAGCACATTGCCAGCTTTCTATTGCCAGGAGATTACATCGTAAATGATACAGAGCATTTCATGTCATTATTTTTATTCCATACTTTTTGTGACAAGAAGTTTTGCATAATCTTTGATTTTGCTTTTCTTTCTCAAATACTGCAGAATCAAAGGTTTGTAGGAAGGAGGTGTGGTGAAGGAGAGGTGATAGGTCCCAGTTCATCATTAACATGAGAAAACATAAGATACTAATTGCCATGATTACACTGGCAGTTTTGTGGTGAAGGCCTGTGATATGTAAGAATATATAACTGACATTATGCACCTTTAGGGCTCTATTTTTGGCTCTGATTCTGTGAATTAGAGTAAAATCCAAGAACTAACTGTGCAGCCTATGTCTGTTGGAGCAAATTCCTAGAAAAGTGTTGAGTCATACCATCCGTACCTCCTGGAGAGCTGACCCAAATCACAGTACTCCATGAAGCCTCATGGTGTTTAAAGGCTTGATCTTCAACCAAGGTAGCCAGGTAAAGCTGGGTGGGCTTTCAGAGGAGTTGTGTCCTTTTACACCTGCAGAGACCCTAGACCTTCATTAAGAAGCTGCACTGACAGCTGCAGAAGAGATACAGAAATTCAGCGCTCCCCCCTTGCACAGGAAGGATTGTGTTTAGCAGTGTTTTCCCTCCTTTGTCTTTACAGCCTTTCCCTCCAAGCATCCTGTAGCTTCAACAACATCCACAACAAAAATTCCAAAGGCTTTACTGCTAAGGGGAGCTTGTTACTCAGATCACCTAACATGGCTAAGGCATCCTGGCTATTTAACTCCTTCCTTTTCAAAGTCCACCTAGTTCGCAAAAATGACTCTCAACAGAAAATAATCAAAAGTTCAAGTGTTTTTGGAACACTGGGATTTTTGTCCACATAGACTGGGGTACAAATCTCACCTTGTTGGTCCTTGTACAAAGAACCTGTGTCACCCCATGCACAGGAGCCCCACACCCAGGGAACTTCCCTGGCTCAGCAGTCACCATAAACAAACCTCATCAGACAAATTCAGTAGAACTGTGCTGCCACAGAGCTATCAGCAAATGCTATAGCTTTCATATTTTATTGTTTGATGCCTTCAGATTGTCTAAGATATGCATTTCACATTTTAAGGGCAGAGGATTCTGGGACAAGCGAACTCAAGAAGGAACTGTGAGGAGCTGAAATTTACAGTGATTTCGTTTCCCTTTCAGCCCATTCTCACACGTTTCTCATCAAAAAGCAGGGAATGGAGCTTGAGTAAGGATTCTGGCATTTGGCTCACAGGCTTTGTTTTGTCTTTATCCTATTTTGCTGAATGTCAGATGGCAACAGAGGCAATACAGAACTCCAAGAAGAGCGGATGTTTCAGAACAGGAATTATCATTCACAGGCAGCAGTCTGTCTCCTTTG
This sequence comes from Oenanthe melanoleuca, assembly GCF_029582105.1. Classification (NCBI taxonomy): domain Eukaryota; kingdom Metazoa; phylum Chordata; class Aves; order Passeriformes; family Muscicapidae; genus Oenanthe; species Oenanthe melanoleuca. The sequence continues at coordinate 84,456,127 of NC_079335.1, read as the reverse complement.
TCACACCACTAGTACTGAAACCAAAAAGGAAGGAATAAAACAATAACTGCAAGGTGGCAAGGTGCAGAGTCCTCCTTCCAGGGACTGATTCTGGGCTAGCTTTTCCTCCAGTAAAAAAACATGACTGCACCTTGACGGGGGCCCTTCAACTACAACATGCAATTCATTTTTCTAGAGAAACTTTTTATTACAAGACTTCTTATAAAAATCATTGGCTTCCCAGCTGCTTTTACATAGTTTCTTAAACTGTTTTCACAGCTCTGAATGATTGGAACAAACTGGATTACTTCCCTCTAATTTGTCCTAGTGACCTACTGTATGCATTAATAAAGGGGTAATTTTTTTCTGTCTATAGCTCTGTTTTTACTGAAGAAAGCTATGCCAGTTGCATTAAAATACTTTTAACCTATTCGATTCCTGACAGTGGAAGTACCAGAGCCTCCTGGGCTTTGTAATATAATAGCATCCCTTTATCACGTTGAATGGTTTATTGGAACCAGCTTGTACAGATGATTTAGTTTACCATAGTGAGACCACAACTGCAGGGCTCCAATCTCTGTTTGGGGACTCTTCTGTAATTTTTAGTGTTTCCAGTTTGGCCTTCAAATGGGTTTGCTTTTTCGGGTGTTTTCTGTTTGTGTTTTTTAGGGGCATTAGGGGGGTTTGAGTGCTTTCTGTAATTTTTGTTTTTTTTTTCTGTTTGCTTCCTTTTTAACTAATTTTTTCATATAACTTCAGTTAGAATTTTCATTCTTTGCCCTCTTGGTATATATATTCTTAAGATAAGACCTGGTCCAGATAAAGTGCATTTTGTGAACACATAATGGCCACTCATTTTCATCAAAACAGGAATTGGTTTTATCCAACACGAGGCAGAAACCTTTCCCAACTCTATTTTATGTAGAATTTCTAATATGAGAAATATTACTTGGACAAGTGCTCTCACTCTATAGAAAAGGGCAGCCATATCAGAGATCTGAGACTGCACATGGACTGGGTCAGCTAATGAACCTGGTAACTTCATGTAGCAGCTGGCACGAGTCATGTGCAGCTAGCATGGCTCCTGGCATGTGTGTTAATTTCAACCTACCTTTTCTATGACAGACATAAATGAAATACTGCCACACACTTGTTCCAAACAATCTGTTTTGCTGTGCTCAGGGAACTATATGGCCCAACCATGGAAACAAGCTGTTGATCATCAAGAAGTACAAAAGTGTCCAGAATTGTCTGGAGCAAGCATGCTATGAACACCACCAATAGAATGTGCATCTGTGAACAAAATCCACTCAGCCTTTACACTGTCATTTGGACTTAAACCATGACACTTTGGCAGAAGAGAGCATTCCTTCCAGGGCATTTAATGGAATTTCTGCGCATGATAATCTGCTGCTGATCTCATAATATGATTCTGTGTCTGGGTATATTAACATTCACATAGATAAAAGATTCTTTTTCAGCTACAGATGAGTATGTAAAAACATAACTTTCTACAGTTTTTTATGATTACACTTGCATACAAAAGCATTTTAATTGCATTACAAATCAAGATTTACCATGAATATATAGAAAACAAATACAAGCAGTCTCTGTGTTACTTCAAAAATTTTTCTTACATGGTAGACTTTCACAAACTTTAGTTTGAAGTTTGCACTGGTACCAAAGTGAGATTCTTACCTCAAAAATATACAGCTGTCTCCTCTGCCTTGAGCTGTTGAGTAGCATGGATTTGACTCAGTTTCATTTGTGTTGGAAGATTCCTTAAAAACACTTGTCTAGTGCACTTCTCAATGTCTTGAGTAATTTTGATAAGGAGCAGCCAAAACAGAGGGAAATTTGCATCCTTTATGTAAAGACATTCCAAGATGTGGGGGAAGGGAGGGGGGAGGGGTAGAGAGAAGATAATTTTGAGTCTGCTATTCTTTCCCCTCCAGAAGAAAATTAGACAGTAGAAAAGTCTGAGGCCAAACCTGTAAGACTTGCTAAGCTCTCCTGAGGAAGAGAGTAGTGAGGAGATGAAGAGACTAATGATGACTTTCCAGAAGTATGCTGGTGGACAGAAGAAAACACCTTCAACAAAAGGACAAAAAGCAACAGTTACAAATAGAAACAAGGGAAATTCCAATTGTATATGTATTAAAAAAATTCCTCACAGTAAGCCTGTCTAAGCACTGAAGCAGTTGCCCAGAGTGGCAGAGAACTTTACATCTTGAGGATTTCCAGATCCTTGTTTAAGTGCCTGAACATCCTTATCAAAATCGAGCAGGACAAGCTGAGCAACCTTGAGCAGGAAAGACTAAATGACCTCCCAAAATTCCCTCCAACCTAATTTTTTCTATGATTCTTCTGTTCCACGTTTACACACTCTTAGAGGAAGGGTGGTAGTAGAAGTAAATGGTTACAGGCTCTACAGTCACTGATACAAAAGTTAGTGGGTACTGTCATTGGTACACAATGTCTACTGTCACTGAGAAAATTGAAGAAAATCAGCCAAAGAGACCACATGACAGACCTCCACAGAACAAATTATTTCTACTGTCTGGTGTACAGTAATTATGTCCTAATGCAGAACCAGAAGAAATCTACATTGGCCTTGGAGAGGATATTGCTCTGTATCTTAGAAAATGCAATCACAGCAGGTACAGAGATGGATATCCACTAAACCTAGAAGATGAAAAAAGAACCTATCGTGTGCACCTTAAAAAATTTCAACAACTTTCCTTTCTTATGAAACTATTTGCCTCACAGTACTGTCACATCAACAAAGCTTGCAGTGTCTGCTGTACAAGTACCAGCTGCAATCATCAGATACCCAGATCAGAGCTAATCCATTCTGAACTCCTGCCATTTTCTTCCACTACTTGACTTCCCTGGATCAGAGGATGCAAATTGTCCTGGACTCCATCAAATCTGAGTAGTTTGTCTAATGTGGACAAATTTCTTCTGGTGACATGCTGGTAAATGAGACCACAAAACACATTATTCTATTGAACTCCCATCACATGCAAATCCAGGTTCACAGAATTAGAAGGCAAAGACGTAATTCCAGTTGACCACAGAGCCCCCAGTATATAAATTAGATTTAGCTAGTTCTGTGCAACAGAGCTATCAAGTAAACTGGTGAAACATACCATAAGAAACCAGATACAATAGCCTGAAGTAAACTACAATTGTTTTGTCAAACTTTATAAATACAGTTATATTGACTAAAAAAAATTATCCCTGCCAGTTAGTCCAATTTGGGGAATTACTTTGGAATGTTACCTCATGACTCAAAAAGTTCTGCCATAGTTACAACACATGGAATGTATTAAGTGAACACTCCAAAATTCTTGTGGGATTCATTTTTTATTACAGGTCCTGACAGAATTTTTTATTCTCTCTTACAGCTTTTTGTCTTTTACTACCCATATCACTGTGCACCAAGAGTATTGATTAAGCAATGGCTGATTTGAATTATCTGGCCAGCTACAAGAGAGGCAAAGCAATCTCCTACAGTACTGGTACGTATGTCATGGGCCAATATAGTTTATCTCTATCCACCTAGCCTTATTGAACTCTACAGAAATTACTCTCACTGAAGAGAGATTCTTTCAAATTTAAGATACAGTCAAGATGCCCAGAATATTTTGGATTATCAAAGAGCCTTCTGGCACATTTAAAATAAGAACAGCAACATTAGCTTCATCACCATCACTGAACTTGATAGTGGGAAATTACATCTAGGAGCTGGAACTGTATCAAAAAGAAATTCCTGTACAACATCACTGTATGCTCTTAAACCACTGCTAGCTTTTGCCCCAGAGACAGGATATACTTCAATGATGTGAGAAGTAATCTCTGTATGCTTTGCAGTTAGGTTTACAATTTATTCTCTCATTCTTCTAGATAAAATGGCACTAGGCAGAGGAAAAGTTTACTTCAAGAGTAGGGTGGTTTGTGGTAGTTTTTTGGTTTTGTTTTGTTGGGGATTTTTCCTCCATTTCTGTGTCCATCAGCCCAGTAGGACTGTCAGACCAGTGGAGACTAGCATCTATCCTTTTTTTTCTAAAAAGCATTCCATGGAGTTGACTGCTATGGATAAATGCTCTTCATCCTGGTATCTGCCAGCAGCATACAAACAGAGGTTTGCCCCAGTATCATAGAAAATTCTCTGAGTAAGGTTAGATTAGATAATAGTAGCTTCCTCTCTACAGTTCCACTCCCAAAAAGTCACAGTCATCCCTACAATTGTTAGACAATGGAATAATTTCCTAAAACTGTAGCAGCAACACTTTGATGGAGACTGTAGAAATAAACTAGCATAATGCTTTTTATTTTCTAAGGTTTTGTTACATGTACTGCAATAAAATATTCTAATAAGATCTCTGGAGACATGTATTCTATTGAGGAACATATGCTGAGCAAACATCAAAGTTTCCTTCATTCACCAGTCCAGTTCAGTGTTCTGAATGCTATTTGCAGGCCTACTCTGGGAAATTTTGCCACAACTTGCTTCTAATACCTCTTTACATAAAAAAGCCAGAGCATTAATTTAAAACAAAATAAATATCTAAGTCTCACACCAGATTGGTCTAACAAACTTAGTTTGAGCACAAGTATCACCTTTCAGGGTTTAGTTTAACCTGCTCAGGAAGAGGTCTAAGGTTGGCCAAAATCCTATAAGCTCCATACAAGGCACTGGGTGCTTTCAGAGACCAGCATTTCTATAGCTGGTAAAACATTCCTATACAGCCAACAACACCACATATTGCTGAACCCACGCTTAATGTTAATCCATTTTATAGTAACCTAACAAATAACACAGATGTCTTCCTCCACCACATTAGTGTAAGTGCTTGATCAATCCGTATGAACGTTAAAAGTAACTTCTAAAACACCTTGGTTATCTCAACCTTTTAGCCAGTAAGTCTCTTCAGAATATAGTTGCCTATGGAACTATTCTCTCAGGAAACTTGGTAACCCTCAGAAATTATGATCAAGACTGTATATTTGATCTTGGTTGTCCACAAAACCAGTATTAAGAGTGGCTAATTCTTGGGGACTCTCTCCCTTTGAGGAAGATAGATACTTTTTTCTGGTCAGAGTATCTCTTCAGAGTCCTACTGATGGCATCAGACTATAAAGTCATTAAATTGCAAATCATCCCTAGTGCTGCACTGCATGAGGTGATGAGCAGCCATGATGCAGCAGAGGTGACATATCTGTCGTGCATTAGCAATGCATTATCTGGCTAAACAATATTTTTTCCAGCTCCTGTTGACACTGACTTTGTTAAAGTAATTCCTATTGACATTACTGCAACTGTGGCAACCATATGAGAGAAAACATTTGCCTAAATAATCAAACAACTACAAAGTCACCAGTAGACACAATGCAAAAGTAATTCACAAAAGATTAAATACTTCTGCCCATCAAGAGCCTACACCCTTTCGACAAGGGCCTTATTTGAAAAATATTTGCTGGTCACAAATTGTTCTTTTCTTTGCCCTTTAAATCCTGGCTAATCTGTAAATAGCATTTTCTGGTCAGTATCAGAAAATTTCATTTTAACCATGGCCAGAAAATAAGAAGAACTAAAATTTAAGAAATGGCATCCTTTTTTTTTTTTTTTTTTTTTTTTTCTAATTGTGAATCAACAGTGATCCATCTGTTTCAAAAGAAAATACAATTAGGAATCCCAGTGGAAATCTGCCTTCATTTTTATCTTCACAATTTATGTCTTTGACATAGATTTTAGTGACAAAAAGAGTAGCATTGATGTTACATCTACAACAGAGACCAAAGAAAATATTGTATTTTAAATTATGAAAAACTGTTGAAGATTATTTCTTGTATACCATAACCAGAAAATCAGCATTAAATTGATCAACACTTCTCATTCAGATACTCCTGTGCAATTAAAGGGTATTGTGTCCAAATGGAAGAACAGAATCAGTCAAGAATAGTCAAGTCTCTGACAGGTTTTGGAAAGGTACAGAGCTGCTGGTAGGACAGGTTCAAATGTGCATGTGTTTTAATAAAACAAAACCACATAAAGCTTGCTGACAAGCTACAGCAGACTGAGAGAATAGTTTGGACAGATTATCAACCCAAAACTGTTAAGCTGAACATTGTCATTAGTAGAGCAGACAAAAACACTTAAGAAGACACTAGGATTTCAGTAGAATCCCAGAATCAGCTAGAAGTTTTCCAGTACTTTTTTTTTTTTTTTTTTTTTTTTCTTTTAATAAAACTTCTCTTTAAAATGGTAAACTGTCAAAATACAGTCTTCTTTGAAGGAGACGAAAGGTTAAAATTATAGTTTCTTTACAGTTTTTTTAAAATATAGTATCCTTTGACTTTTCCATTCAGAGGAGGAACTAAGAGGGATGAAACATTGGAATGATTTGGGAATTTGATAAAAGTGCACTACTTCAGAAGTGGAAATAAATGACTGCAGTTCCTATCCATCCTGGCCCAGGACACTTGGACATCCTCTTCTTACCTTCCCTGCTGACAGAAGTGCAGTGGGGGCTACAACACACTTGGTACCAGCTTCAGTGTGCCAGGTGACATGCAAAAGAGAAAAGTAGGTGAGCAAGAAAACAAACAAGGAAACCAAGAGCACCAACTCCCTCAGGGAGGAAAGGAAAATTAGGCCATTGTTGCTATGAACAGTTCCTAAAGATACTTCAGAAATGTGCTTAAGGGTGTGGCATAAAACCTTATTAAGCAAGAGAATGAATGTCATAATCCTCTGAACACTGCTTCTTGGGGACAAACACTTAAAACCAAAACACTTTTTTTTCTATATCTGCTTCTTACCTAGCCTAATATACTGATAGTTAATGAGAAATTAAAGATATGTGCCTTTGGTTATTGTTGCTAATTAAAGAAAAAAGTAGAATATTTTCATCTGTATCCATGATTTAAACAGTAGTTGAGCTTAAATAGGAATTATCTAAGGATTGCAGGGTTTCTCCCACTATGTTACCTATAATTACTCTTAACCTACATAAATAAGATAGCAGTATCCCCAAAGTAAATGAGGTGTCAGCCTTCAGCTCGTTTCAACCCATTGAAGGCACTGAAAATCTCTACTGACTTCAATGGACTTTGGATCAAACCAATAAGTCTTTAAAGTATTTTGGATTAAAGTGGATTTTGGCAGTTGTCCAAAGAGAAAAAGACTTTAGAGCAGCAGAGAGGTTCCTGGGAATTGTCAGATGACAGGTTTTCCTATAGCAACAGACTTCAGACTTTCTTTACAGTATAATTGTCTCAAGCCTGGCATTCACAAAAAAAAATAAAAAATTTAAAAAAGTAGTCCATTATAGGAATCTATTTATTTTAGCATAAGTATTGTGCTTATTTAAGTGTCTGAGTATTTATCTTTAGGGGAGAGAAAAGCTTTATGGATAGCTAAATGTACTCTGAATGCAGGTTAAAGTATCTTCTTGTTAATGTTTTTAAGGTTTAATATATGGCATTATTACTTAGTGGAAGAGAAATTAAATGTAATGTAGTGGAATCTAATGGCACATGATGCATCTAATCAAAGCTTAAGAGAGGAAATAATGCTTTATGGATGAGAGCTGTCACTCAAATTACAGCCTTTTGTATTCCTTTAAATGAATAGATGTTAAGAAGATAATCACCCTTTCATGACTGATATCTGAGTATCACACAGTCACACATATATGCTGGTCACAGCTTCAGGGCTTGTGTTCCCCACCTCTGCTCACCCTGGACTGTTCCAAGTCCTGGAGAGAAAAGTGAAAAAAGCACCATGTGATTTGTAAGCCTTGAAATAAGAAAATTTATTTCATTTGTTTTTATCAGTCTACATAATGATTTTCAACAAGCCAGCTTCTGGATGCTGTGCAGTGCTCACCTCTCACTGACAGCACGTGGTGGAGATCCAGTGAATGCCAATGTTGTAGTGATTTCACTGGAATGAGCAGTAGGATTGGATGACATTTTCCAGGCCACCAAGGCCATCCCAGCTGCTCAGTCAAACAACTGAAGTCCAAGCATGGGCATTATATTACTATTATCTTTTTTTTTCATTCTAACTTCCAAAGGAATTAGAAAGTTTGGGGTTTGTTGATGTGGTGTTTGTGTTGGTTTTTGGTTTTTTCCACTCCCACTCTTCCTTTCAGAGAAATGTTCCAGAACCAAAGTTCTCAAATAGAACAGAAACATCTTTCTAATTTCCATTCTAATGAATTTATGACTGCTTTATAACCATTTATTCTTGTGCCAGTGTTGCTCATTCTTCCTTCCTGGCTTTTATTTCCTGACATATAAAGATAGCAATGATATCTCCCCTCAGAACTTTAGGTATAAAAGGCTGATTGTGCAGTAAAGTCAAGAGTTGAGCAGCAGAAGACACATCTACTACTGAGCTGTTCATCTTTCCTTAGGGTGGTGGTGGGCCAGCTTCAATAAGCAAACTTAGTTATAGACAAAATAAAAATCAGTCCTTGTCTAAAAGCGTTGCATTTTATATTGGCTATATTCCTTTAAAACTTACTAGCTTCACATTCTTTTTATTTTACCACTTTAGGCGTTTTTAGGGGCAACAACAGACAAATTTCTGAAAGAAAATACTAGTGTCCATGTGATCACAGAACATTTAAAGATGAAACTAGTAGATAGAAATGTCTCTATGAGAGAAGAAAGTAAAGGAGAAAATTTTCATAAGAAAACTTGTTTGTTTTATTTCTTACAAGAGATTAACAATTTTCTATTGCTCAGTTCAGCTGTGACTGAGGAGTTCCTGCTTCATCAGCTACCCAGCCTGGCTAATCAAGTGAACAAGGACTATCTCCATGTTTCTAGCTTTCAGAGATTATGTCATACTTACTGATAGGTAGAAATTAATATGAATAGCTAGAAATTAAGATGAACAAATAAGGAAGTGACACAGTTCCAGCAAAGACACTAAAAATGGACAGAAGAAAAATCCCCAGCTACACAAAGTGAGGTTAAATGCAAAAGAAATTGTAATCAAATTCAGAGGAATTCTCATCAACTAAAAATAGTTTAATTATCCAAAGATCTAAGGCCTGCATATTCTGCAAAGCGGGACACAAAATATGCTAAATCAAAGACTATTTCCTTAGAGCAGACATTTTGAAGTATTACCTTTCAGCAGACTAAAAAATAAGTTTTTTATTCCACCCCATTAAGAGATCCTCCTACTGGGCTGCCATCCAATTGCAATTGATACCCCTTAAAGTTCAACACTTTGACCTTCCTGATACAAAACTCTCTTCCCAGTTATTCTGTCTTAAGAGACCCACAGATGAATGAGACCAGGCAAAAAAGAAGCAGAAGGGAATTGTACACTAAGCATCAAATGTCACTTTATTGAATCTGGGAAAAGAGTGTAAAGTTTCTACTTCTTTCCTCAAGCCTACATTGCAGCTAGAATGAACAAAAATGAGGATGTGCCACTCTTCTAAGCACTCAGTACTTGTGTGCTGTCTGGAAAGGCAGTACTCAATCTACTCAGGTGTGGTTCCCTAAAAAAACAAACAAAACCCAGAAACACTCTCAGAAACAAACAAATCCTCCCTTGCTTCCCTCCCTACCCCCCCTAAAAAAAACAGCCACCAAAAAAACCCCACCTATTATGAGTTCCACAATCCAGAGTTGTGCATGTATCTGCAGCTCTAAAAAGACTGTATAAAATTTCTGAACAATTATGTGATCAGTCAACCCACTGAGGAACTTTCAATCATGTTTAAAAGGGTTATGGAAACACATTATTTTGCAGAAAACCAAGTAACAAACAAAACCACAACAAAATTAATAGACTGCCATACTGGCAATGCCCCATGAACTCAGGCATCAGAAAATTTTCATCCCTAGTCTTTCAGATATTTATGAAAATATGCAAGCCAAAGATTCCTATGCTCCAGTCACAAGTGGATGAATACATGCACAATAGGCTACATTCTCTTCATGATTTTATCCCTTTTATGAATGTAATGCCAATAATTGCCTACTATCAGACTATTAGTAATATAGCATCTAAACATAAAGAAATTTCAATCAAGAAATACAATTCAATGAGTAGAATTAAGCTTTAACCACTATATATGTGTGTATATATGTCTATAAACACCTTTTTTTTTCTTATTCTACTCCCTCAGCTCTATTTTTTATAGAGCTGGATGAGTCACCTAAGTGAATAGCAATTAAATTTAGGCATTAGTATTTCCTGCATGTGTATTTCAAACTATTTAAATATTAAGCTTAACAAATTCATGGATATACTTGTGAACAACACTAATATTCTACCAGCTTTAGTAACAGGCAAAGAGACATAGGAGATCAATTTAGTTAATCCTTGATCAAGCCATACTCTTGGAGAGGCCAGTGATATTTTGATGCAATAAAAGTGTATAGAGAACTTATCACATAATGCTAACCATATCTAATACCACTTACAAACTCAGCAACTGCAAATGTCAGAAAATGTGCAGAAGTCTGGGTTTTGCCTTAGTAACCTGACCAAGTTAAACTATGGAGCCAGTTCTTAAATCACCTGGCAGGTCATTTGTACTGCAGAAGATGTGAATTATGATTCTTTGACTCCTTATGTTTTCTTCCTTACTGCAGAGCTGCTCCAATGACTTATATCTTGGGCACTACCACAAGATGGATGTTTTAGAGCATTTGCAGTGTGGAGTGAATGTAGTAGTGATTCTTAAAGGACTGCAAGAAATACTTTTAGTGTTTTAAAGCATGAGGAAGAAAATATCTAATGTGATTCTTTCATTATTTTTTTTCAGGTTTCCTGTTACAAGACAAAATTAATTTAACAAAAGGACCTAAATTGGCAATATTGAAAGAGAAAGCTACAGAGACATCTTAATATTGACACAGCATGTCAGTACTAAGATGTCTCTGTAGCTTTCACTTTCAATAATAAATGAAGCCCTTGCTAATACTAAAAATATGCTTATGAAATATCAGTTATTTTCTTTGCATATAGTTTTTGCCCTTGTAAATTTTCAAATAATTTCAGAAACAATTTTCAAATAACATATTTCTTGATATATGCACAGTAAAATTTCTAATATCTGTTACTTGTATTGTGTTAGTTTACATGTTCTTTTCCATCTACCACAAATTTAAAATTATTTATCTGTGGATTCATCTATTTTATAGATGCAACTTTTTCTGGAGATAGGGTAAAATCCATTTCCATTATAGAAATAGCAAGAGGAAGGAATGAAGAATGACTAGGAAAAAACCCTTATACCTAAGAAATTGCTGCTGGAGAAATTTGCAGCTTCCAGGAACTAAAATGCACTATGAGTTTCTTCCCAAAATAACTTTCTTCAAGCATCATAAATTAAATGCAAGACAGACTTCAGAAACCCAGGTAAAGAGAGATTTCGGCTGTGAACTAAGTGAGAGCCAGACAAGGACCATAAGTAAGGGTTGGTATTTGCACTGTATGCCTAAGTTGCTCTGCTCTGACAGCCCTACAAGAAAAACTAACAGTTTACAAGTAAAACTGAGATATGTTGTCTCCTAGAAACATCCAGTCTCTGCCAGCTCCAGACAGAAGCAAAGAGCATGAAATGCGAATGTGATTTCCCTTGGGAAAATATTATTACAAAAGACAGAGGCCAGATCCTTTCTAGGATCTCATAACTTCAGATCTGCTTAGATGATTTTAGATCTCTTTAAATGATGAATTATAGATTAAGAACAGTATCTCCCATTTATTTTGTCACCTAATTCTGATCAGAACATGACTCTATCTCATATCTTCAAAATAAACACAGGAAATCTTAAGGGAAAAAGGCAACAAAAATATATTTAAAAAATAAAGCAAAGCATGAGAAGATCAACTAAGCCATGAAACTATTCACCATAAAACAGTTTCCTTCTTAGGATCTAAAGTCACATGCTGCCAACTAGAAAAATCACTTGTAAATACTAGAGGCAATGGATTGTCTGCACTGAGGTCAACAAGGTTTCTGCTACTGGTCTTCAGCTCCTGAGGTTTCACCTCATCTTTTGTAATATCCTGGAATCAGCACCTCATATCACTGCACTAGTCTGTCTGAGACAACATTTCTGCATGCAGAAGAAACCCATAATTCCTGCTCATTCATTGCAACCACAATTCAGTGTAATGGATGCCAGGGTTTAGCTAGGTTATCATCTGAAACAGGTTTAACGTAGAGCTTATAACCAGCAGGATTCTTGGAAAAACAAATAGCCTTGAAGGGATAATCACTATTTGGAAGTCAAGTTATGTAAAACATATTTCCCCCTGTGTTATTGCTTCAAGTTGTTTGATTGCACCTAGTATGTGTAAAGAGTGGAAATTATAGAATCTTCACCCTGAGTGGTTTAGGCTCTGTTGTTGTATTAGCTACTTAAGTTTAAAAGGGTTTTCTTGCTTCTTTCTTTTGGTCTTTCTTCATGCAGGTAAAAAGCTGATAGGAGCAGAGTAATGAGGCGGGATAAAGAAATTTGCAGCCAAGGAAAGTCTGCCAATTTTCTAAAACAGATGCCAATGCTTTTGGCACCTTCTTATAGTTGACTAAAAACTGAGTCCAAATTTATCATCAAAGAGCTAGCCAGGCATGCAGATTGCACACATATCTCCCTCAAAGGGAAAGCTTACAAAGTTAAAAAAACTTCACAGTATCACTCTCTCTTAAAACACAGATCAAATAACCCTCCTTCCTTCCTCCCAGCACAGACAGCACTATCTACTCCATTCTACACACAATTGCATTTCTTTCTACTCTATTATCTATGTACATTGTACACATAACAGACAACAAGATACACTAGGAGTAAATATAATAAGTATAATAAATCCACACATACCAGTGTGCAGCTACTATTTACCCTCAAATATTCCCAGTACAGAAACTGAAAGAGAACGAGGTAGCATCAATAGACCAAATATCCCTGCTCTGCTACAGACAAACTACTTCTTTCATGGTTTCCTCCTGTCAGGAAGAATGCCAAAGCCTGGGTCCATGACTTTCTTCAAGCAAAATATTTCCTCACATGTATTCTTCAAGCAACTACTAGAATTGCACAATGTGACTACAATACCACTACCCCTGGCTAGCCACAGTCTTCAAGGTACGTGTGCATTGTTGGATCAAACCCAATTTCCCACATGCCTAAGTTTTGTTTATAAAAAACATATTTCTGCCTGTGCTTGAAGAGACATTGGGAAATGGAAAGCATGGGAAAAAGGATAACCTTTCAAAGTAGCCACTGCACTTTACAACTCTATTTGTTTTGCCCTTCTATTTTCCTTCATTCTCAGCCAACAGAAGACCAAGCAGAAAAACCTTTACCTTCCAATCTGGACACAACAGTCCTGCTGCACTCCTAAATTGGGCTGACAAGGTTTTCTTATGGAAAATGTTGAAAAATGGAAGATACTTCTTTGAAAGAGCATTTTCTTGAAAGTACAGGAAATTCATACCGGTTTTAGAGTTGTAATGTTTTAGTTTCCTGACCTGAGAGTGTGAATTTGCCTCAGTCATGCTAGGATTACACCCCTAAAAATTTGTACTGCATAATTATAATATGTACCATAGTCATAATATAATATGCATAATCATAATGTGATGAAATACATTAAAGGTACAACAGAATGTGGAATAACACTGCATTGACATGCTCTTTTAACAGGCCACACCATACTTACCATGAGGCATATCCCCAGCTAGGGCAGACACTTGTAGCTCAACCCAAAGCTAAGAAGCCAGTTATACTTAACTTGTTTGAAAGACTGAGGAGAAAAGAAAAAGAAAAACGAAAAAAAAAAAAAAAAAAGAAGAAGAAGAAAGAAAAGGAGGAAAAAAAATAGGAAGAAAGAAAAGGGGAAAAAAGAGTGAGAGGAAAAGGAAAAGGGGAAAAAAAGTTTGGGGATTTTGTTTTAGTTTTATTTTTCTGTAACTATACTTACTTGAAAAAAAGAGGACCAATATTTTAACAAACTGATGTCTTTGCATTACACACACAGACATGGAAAACTGAGTCTGTACATGTTTCTGTACAGATCATATACATAGCAACTTTCTGAGGTTCTGCTTGTTCTCTTACACAGGAATGCATATAGACAAATAAAATATTATTCATTTTTCATTATAGTTATCATCAGGAAAGCAGAGTGTTGCTAAAGTCACTTAATTTTCACATTCATTTTACAAGATGGAGATTACACTTTAAACAGATAAAAGAATCTAAATTAACTAGAACAGGCAAATACATTTTGTCAGTTTTGCTCGAATGTTATTAACTCAGGAGGTGAAGGTCATGCTTCATGTCCTTTAAAAAAAAATAGCTTTCCTTTAAAATTGTATTTCTACAGTCTCATTCTGTAGAATGTTTTCTGAGATGGCTTTTAAATTTTCTCTAATTTTCACATAAATAGACACGCAAACACCCCAAAAGTGACTTAACCCAAGACAACTACTTTAATAAGCTACACATTCTCAATATCATTCTTAATGCATCACACATGCAAGAGTCTCCCAGGACTACATTCTGCCCTCTGCTATGCAGACAGCTTATTATTCAAAATATGCAATGAATCATTAATGATACACACCCGCAGAGGGGAGATCAGAATTAGTCAGTGTGTAATATTTGCTCTCAAACTTCTTCTATCAGGAGCAATGGTACTTCACTTACCATTGCCAAAAAAACAGATTGGAAAAAAAAAAAAATTAAAAATTTATAAGGTCTATATGATTTTTCTTCTTTCTGTGACCTCTACACCATGTATTAGGGACAGGTGTTTTACTAAGTGCTTTCCTGTTTCTGCTTGTGCATAGATATAATGGTGCATTTAGCTTCTTCTGCTGTCTTGTCATCCCTACTGCTAAGGTAGCACCATTTTTGGTTTTGTTTACATGTATAATAAAGAAGCTTAGCTCCTTTGTTTACTTCTATTTCATTACCAAACCTGAAAAAACTGGAAGGGGTACCCTAGAAAGGAGAACCTCAAAACATATCCAGTTCCCAGAAACCACAACTTGCAACAAGTCACTTTCTTGATTTTCATTCTATAGCTTCTGGAATTATTTTTCTTTCACATTTGTGTGTATTAATTTTTATGGAAAATAGGAAAAAAACCTTTTAGTTACTTTGAACACAACCTGCTTCTAAAACTATAAAATTTTTTTAGACAACTAGTACTACTACAACATTTTGTCATAGGTGTCCAATAAAAAAATAAACTGGAAAAAGTAATGCAAATTTAACACAAAGAAATTAAAACTGTTTAAATGTCCCTTAATATTTTTCTGAACACAGATTTTTTTTTTTTTTACTTGCTAAGCATGTGTTATGGAAACCAAATACCTTTCCCATTGTGCCCATAGTCTCTTTAGGCCAGGCTCCAAATTATTAACAGAAGAGCACAACAGAGTTAGACCTATCCATCTCTTTTCAGGCTCTGTTTGTATTCTCTACATTAAAGGCTGGAAGTCTGGAGACAGTGGACTCATAATTTCCCCAAAAACTTTTGAGGAAAGGAAGCAAAAATAATGGGAGTGTTCTTCCAGTATATCTTACACCCACAAGCCAAGCCAAGCCCAAGACTTAAAAGGCCTTGAATTACCTGTGCCTATAACATCAGATGTGTCAGATTTACCTCACATGCTGCATAATTGATTGGCATTGGATCTTCACATTCCAATCAATTAGGTGTGCAATTAACATTCTCTGCCTATCACTCTGCAGTGCTGTGCCCATGCACTTTCAATGCCTAAAGACAGTTTTGAGATAAAGCATACACATTAAGCCCACATACCCTGTACCTGAAGGTCTGATAACCTTCAAATCTGGATCCCAGGTATGAAATGTATTTGTGTTTGAAATTACACATATGCAGAGGTTGAGGCAGAAACCCCTCCTTGAAGGTGAAGGCTAGTAGTTTCCAATAGCCACACCTTTCCTAATGTACACCTTCATCTTAAAAGCTAAAGGAAGGTGTGCAGCCAGGACTTTGCTACAACACTCCCCAAAGCAGTATTCAGATATGAAAAGGGTGGAGAATACATTTTGTGATTAAAACACCCCTATGCTTTCTGTGGCTCTTTAGTGGGATGCAGGAGAAGGAGGAAGGTCATTTTTAGATGGGTATGCATTTTTGTCATAGCCTGAGGAATTCTTTAGGAGTACAGTACATGTTTTTATCAGACCTACGACCAAAGGTAAGTTCTTACTAGAACAGATAAAATAGTTAGAGAATAAAATGAACTGCATCAGTCCTGGGTAAAATTCACCTCTCAACCGAGGCCTAGAGCCTTGAAGAGGCACCTAACTTGCTCAGTTCCTATAGATGTTGAGATTAAACTGAGAGGAAGAAGCCTATTTAGTAGGACCCATCACCTTACAGAAACAACTCTTCTGTTAAAATTCAGTAGACTGATGGGCAAATCTTAATCTGCCTTGTCTTTATGCACAGGTACCACGCTGCTGACAGATTAACACAGATTGTTTTACAGGGAGATATTTTGGACACCTAACTGAGTCCCTCCTGGTGAGCCCCTCCTGAGCTTACTCATCTGCTACCAAACATGAGACAGCTGACAGGTTTTTAAATGATGAACTCCTGTGGGTCACATTACTTAATTATACAGTACATCCAGGGATACGCACATGGGTCTTTTATGGTAAATGATATGACTGTCTTAAAAACTCATTAATATGTCATTAACCAAGCAGACATTTACTAATTAAACAATTAGCCCCTCTCTTCAATTCCTTTGTTCCACTCAGAGATGCTCATTTACTGTGATCCCCGCTCAGATATTTTTTCTCTTTTAATTTCTTTTTCATGAAAACTAAGTATCTATAAAACATTTCCTTTGCTTTTGTCTCAGTTTAGTCAAACTGCAAACCAAAACAAAGTCTAGATTCCCAGCTGGTGAAAATCAGCTTTATCTCATGGAAGTCAAAGGAGTTATGGTGATTTACTCCACCTGAGGATTTTGCTCCAGGGTTCCAAAATCCAAGTCATGTATTGATTTCAAATGCATGTCTACTGTCAAAATATGCAGGGCTTTGCCTGTCCAAACTGATACAGATTTTTAAAAAACTTCCAGAAATGCATTCAACAGCCACTCTGAGCTGCATTATTATTAAATACAAACAAAACCCCCATCACCAATAAAGCAAGTATAAATATGCAAAGATCAAGGCCTGGAAGCAGATTACTTTGCATCACCATATGAAGTTAAACACCAAAGGAGCACGCTGTATTCTTACCTTTGAAATTCAAAGGATTTTTAATAATTTTACTTGAGCTGTTTTCTGCTGATAAATGTAGCTTGATCATGTTTGATGTGTTTTAACTGTGTAGTAAACTCTGATACAAAGAAGGATTATCGAGTATCTCAAACTGCAATATAGTGTGTTTCTTTTTGGAGAGAAATCCCCCATTTCTCCTTTATGATCAAAAGGTAAATATAATTTTATTTCTACTCAAGTAGCCATCTTTTTTACTGTATATACAGTAGTTCTACTAGCATATAGATATCTAATCTATAGAGGCTGAAAGAAAAAAGCAAAATGAATGTTTCTTTTTCTTCTTACATTACAAGCATTTTAACTCCTATAGTTTTATTTTCCTCTTTCTTGCCACAAAAAAAAAAAAAAAAATCCAACCAAAAAAAAAAACTTTCAGGAGTACCAGGTCATTTGCAGAGGATTCTAGAAAGGGTTCAACCAGGCACCAGCAAAGGAAGAAAGACAAACCTTTTAAAAGACCCATCCTCATACTGATAACACAGTGAAGAATTCTGCCTTGGCTCTAATCCTTCCTGCACTGTATCTTCATTCAGAATCACACTAAACTGCAAGTCAGGTCCCAGAGGTCTAGGGGGTCACTAGCCTAAATGAAATACAATGTTAGCTACAAGGAGGGATGAAAACCTTCCCTTGGGTTTTCACTTGCCTTCACAGGTGAGCAATCTGTGGCAGCTGGAGGCTCCAGTAGCATAAGTCTGAAATGATGAAGTAGCTTCAGAGTCGTTAAGAGCAGCTGACACCTCAGAATTCAGCAGAATCCAGCAAGCCACCAGAAAAATGCCAACAGCTTTACTGCAGTGGAAGATCTGACCCTGAAATTGTGAGATATAGTATGTGAAAAGGCCAAATGAATACAGTATTTAAGACCAAACAAAACTTGAGAAAGTTCTTGTTTAGGAGAAGGGTTCTGTGCACAGTCACAAGATAGAAGTCTTCCATATTCTTTGTGGACAAGCAGAATGTGGATAATGATAACAAAGGGTCTTCCACAACTGCATCATTGAAATGCCTCTTCCTGAACTGGAAGGACAACATCGTGGAAAAGTCAGATCCTGTCCTCCCTGGCTATAAGTCCTGACTCCTGCCCAGTCACATATTAAGAAGCAGCAGCCCTTTGGAAAGTAAGTGAGACTCCATTCTTGCTGATTTATTTCTGTGGTTTGGAAGGGATCAAGTCAATTACAACCAGCAGAAAACCACCATCATATATTCACTGTCACTGACTGGAGGTGCTTTCAGGCCATCAGGAACACTGACCATCCTGCAGAGGCACACCATGTTGCCACTCATACATACAGTCTCTGTACTTAACTACAGATTGGTTAGTACAGTAATATAACACAAAACCTATCAGAGTGTAGACTTCTCTCCAACATAGTATCTATTGGGCATTAATTTTGTGGCACTCAAAACTTATAAAGAAGTTAAAGTCCAGATGAAAATTGATCTCTAAGGATAAATCCCTGAATCTCAGATTATGGCTTTTTTTATGCAAGATTTCTTCTTGAATCACCATTTATTTAGATAATAAGGGCAGTGTGAGAATGGAGACACACATTATGAATGCAGTGTAAATCATGCATTATTTTCATAGATTTTCAAGAAGCCTTTAGACAGAAGAAATATCTTTCTTCTAGTGATTATTAGAACCAGCTAAAGGTTTGCACATTTGCCACTAGCCAAGCCACCCTAATTCCACAATCAGGTAGTGATTAAGCATTATAATGAAACCCTGTGCTTCAGATCTTCATTTTCACCACTGCTACACAGACAAGAACACACAGGCAAGGAAGCTGCAGCCCCACTCTTTAATAGCTGTTGCATAGAAGGACAAATTTCCAGAACTGGAAACATAGAAGAGAAAAGTGATATTTGCGTGAGAAAGACTTTCACAAAGAAAGATCAATCCCCCCTCCACTGACTGAAGAGAAAATTAATTACTGCAGTTGGCAGAGGATAAATGATTCCAATTTACAGAGTTGTGTAATTATAGCAGCTGCAGAGTCGAAGACTGGATGCTAACTTTGAACCTCCACCCCAACATGACATTTCTACTTGCATTTAGTTCTGCCACTTGTGAGCATGTTGAAAGTTCTCTCACTGTGTCTTCATAATTATATGTTGGTTCAAAAATAATCATTGGCTCCATTGCATAGACGAAACCTTATCATCTGGTTAGCAAAAGGTATGTTGTATCGTCTTTGAAGTGCTGAAATCCCCACAGTGGAAAATTTATTAGGGGAAAGTGATGTTATGGCAACACAATTAATTCTGCCACAACATGCAGAATTAACTACACTGTTAAGAATTAAGGATTCAAAGAAGAGTTCAAAGGAAGAAAAATACTGTATGTCAAATCATAAAGTATAACCTTTGCATAAGGTCTAACAACACCAAATTGTAAAGAGGCATCTCAGTGAGACACCTAGTTAAAAAAAAAAAAAATTTAAAAAAAAAAAATAAAGGGAAAGAAATGGTTAAGGAGATGGAGAAACATCTTTAGTGTTTTACTTGTTTTTCTCATGGGAGGTTGTCAGTTATGCTTGTATAGAGAATTCTGTTCTCTTTTTGAAGCCAAGAGGAAAGTTTTTAATCTCATCTTTAACTTTAATCCTTTAAAATATGTAAGAGATTTAGACGTGAACAGGGTAAATTTGGCAGAAGATCCTAGCTATGGAAGTAAGGTAATTTCTTTCAACTACTGATTGCCAAGGGAGTTCAAAGCCTGCCACCTAAACTATCTATCAATTCCAGCTACAAGCTGCAATCTACTGATTTTTTACATTTCTTTCTATTGATCAAAAATATTTAGAAAAGTCACCAGCTACGAGTGAGTGAAACGATGTGATTATTACAAACAGGGATGAGGGCTCTCTAGTGCTGTTGCTTTTTTCAGAACAAATGAAGAATGAAAGACATTTTCTCAAGCTATATGCACAATAGCATCTGTTGTGACTGTAGTTATTTTATGCACCAACAAGAAAGGAGCTAGTCCACAAGAACAATTTCAGAAAGTATTAGAAAACTGGGCAACAAACATTTCGCTTTTAATACAAGGAGACTTTGGACTTTAACAGATAGTTTTGTACCATCTAAAGGTCACATAAGCCCCATGTACAAGGCAACCTGATTACATTCCATTACTGGAATGGAGGTGTAGAAGTCACAGTGTGACTTTTTCCCCTAAAGTGCCTGTACAGCCATACATACACTGAAAACCCCTGCCATACACAGCTATTAGGCTATTGCAGTTGAACTGAGGTCAAACCTCATATTATCCTCTAAGACTATGTTCCTGTTCTATTGGGCACTTCCTAATGGCAGTAAAAAACATCCCAGGTTTTTGGGATTTTGATTTCCAAAAGGCTAGGGCAAAAAGGGAAACTAAAGAAGATATTTATGTGGAAAATTGGCACAAAGTAACAGCATACCTTGACTAAGGTTACACAGAAAGTCTTGGAAAAGCTGAACATTGAGCCAAATAGCTGAAACCTCCCTCTTCTGGCCATGGTCAGCCTCTGGTTTTAATTACCTGGGTACAAATCTACCAGCTATAAGGAACTAACAGATTTACACCTCTCTATTTAAACCACTCTTATTTATTAGGCAAATTGGCAGTTTTCAGTGCCATGGCATTAACAAACCTAGAAAACAGCTGAGGCCTGTTTTAAAAAGGACTGATTCTAAATGAATGGAGATCTCAGGTTTTGGCCCTGTGCAACTTCAGTACAACAGATGAAGCAATTATATAATCAGATAGGCTTGGCCTTGTCTACTCTTTGATCAATTCAACATGTGCCAAATCCATGTCATATGAATGAAAAATCTAATCCAGAACAAAATGACTATGTCATAGGAACAAAAAACTAATCCAAGAAGGCTCACATCTGTTCTCAGTCACATCAGACCCAGAACAAGCTGAAATGCTATTGAACTTGATGCATTTTATACCAGTACTAATAAGATTAGGATTTAACTTCCTCTTCCCTCTCTTAAACAATGTACAGAGTCAGCATAATTAAAAATCAATATGGAAGAGAATAAACTGCTGCAGTACTCAGTGGAGATCTAATAATCTTTAAAATACCATAAAAAAATTTGTTTCTTTTGAATCTAATTTGTATAAGGTCCCATTGTACAGATGAAACACTTCATTAATATACCTCAAACACTTACTGCAAAACTTTTTTAAAGCATCACCAGAAAGATCATCAACACCAGTCATGGGTATAAGATATGCTTGATAAAACATTCTGGAAATCTTGAGCAAGCATTTGGTATATTTGTACAAGCTGTACACTTATAGGTTATAATTTTGTGACTGTACTAACCTATGATATAGGAATCCATATAACTGGAAAACTCCCAGAGAATTCAGTAAAGTTGGTGCCTGAATAAGGTATTCAGAATCTGCCAGAGGTATGGATGAGGCAGTGTTACCAGAGTTCTGTCAGGAGGCAGTCCAAATCTGTACAAAACCAATTCAGACAACTCTGGAAGACCCCTCTTAAAAGCATTTTTATCCTTGAGCAAACATAAAGATAGAGAGAATTTCAAAAAAACTCTTTTTACTTAGCCTATGATTTTTCTTTAAGCTTTCATCCACACCACTGGCAGTTTTCTGTAGCTGGATTTTGCTTTCCTTCCTATTTCTGTGATTGTTTCCATGGAAATTATAGCCATCTCACAAATAAAAATTTATGCCTTTGTAGAAAAAACAATATTCTAACCTAAGAAAGCACAAATATCACAAATTGAAAATTGACAAAAAATAAAGAAGCTTGATGTAAAACTTTGCTAATGTTGAATTTGGAATCAGAAAGAAGCTTGAGTATATTTGCTATTTCAAGCTGTTGAAATGTCCTTGTGTGTATGAAGAACACATTGGGTGCATGGAGGTTCTGATTACAAGCTTACTACCTCTTACTGTATTTAGTCAGAAAATACAAATAGATGTATACTAATTGGGCAGATTTAAGAATTTAAATGTGAATAGAAACCAGAAATGTGTTTCCTTTGACATATATGTTAGGTGTAAGAATGAGATTAGGGAGACACTCATAGCACCCTTGTTAGAAGTTTATCTCATGTTTCCAGTGTACCTGAAAGACAGGAGATTCCTTCAGAAAACACTCTCTTGAGACTCAAGGGAATTCTCACAGCACTTCAACTAGAGTCATGTTCTGACCTTCTGGAAGAGAAATGGGCTTTTTAATTATTTTACTTTTTTGGTTTTCTGTTTCTGCATGTGCTTTCTACGAATGCTGCTGGAATCTGTTGTGGCCATATCTGCAATGACAATGACAGTAATTTTGAATGCTTATTGATCTACTCATTTTTCTCTTTAGTAATCTGTAATAACATCAAGGTCATCTGTGTGAGCTCTTAAACCCCACTTGATGTGATTATTTCATTTAAGTTATTCTTCATATGTTTATTCTCTCTGATTTTCCATTTCTATGATAATTTTTCTTGAAAATTCTATTATTTATTAATTTTCTGCTCATAGTTTTCTGGATCTTTACAGTGCTAATGAAATCTAGACAGAAAGTTCAGAACCACATGACTTCAGATGGATAAAAGATTCTAATTTTTTTTTTTTCAATAACATGCCACTCATACTGCTTTCCTGCAGGAATACTTTTCAAGTGAAAAAATATAAAAAAGAACATGCATCAGAGAATTAAGACTGCTGAGAGGATCTCTCGCTGCCAAGTTCAAGAAGTGCTACAATTCACAACTTCCAGACAAAGACTACTGTTCATTTTACTCTTTGAAACCATCACTCTGCAGAAAGAACACAGATGTCTGAATTTCCCTAGTTTTCCTGCAGATCCTTGTAATTTGAAAGATTAGGCTCCTAAATTCCTTTGTCCTTCATCAGAAATGAGAACTGGATGTGGTTAACATATAATAAGGATGCTTCATCTTTGTGAAACTGGAAAACATCATTCCTCATGTCCCTCCACATTATCCTGAAATATGACCTCAATGTAATAGATTTCATTGAGGGAAATTTATTCCTCCTCCTTTGTTTTCTTTGCCTTCCTTTTTTTTCATTCCCAAACCAGAAAAGCCAGGGGGAAGTCAGGGGAAATCCAGGAAAAAAACAAAAAACAGTTGAAAATCAGAAAGGTGTGTGTTATGAGCACAAAAATTATCCTATTACAGACCTCAAAATAGCAAACAACCACATAAATAAATCTTTCTGGTCCATTTAATTGCTTTTATTGTTGTCATTTTCTCAGTTACACTAATTCAGCTGACCAACATTTCATTCACACAAATTGCCAGAAAGCTTAAGAATAACAAAGGCTTGCCCAAATTATTATTATTATTATTATTGCTATTATTATTATTGTTGTTGTTGTTGCTGCTGTTACTTTGTTGCTGTTTAATTATATAAGTGTATAATAATAATAATAATAATAATAATAATAATAATAATAATAATAATAATAATATACACTGGAGGAGAAGAACTAGATATTTCTAAAAGTTTGCAAAGATTAAAAAAAAGGTCTTCTTTTGTATCACTCTGAATCATCTACCCAAAAAAAACCCACAAAAAAGACTGTAACTGATGAACCAGCTCCTGAGAAAAATCACAAAAACTAAATGACAAATTCCATTTGTCAAGTAATCGATATGGTTAAGGTTTGATGACACAAATAATTACCAAAATAAATTAAGGGCTTCACAGAAACATCAATCTTAGAATAATCTAACATTGACTTTCAGAATTATCTAGCCTCTCTGGCATGGAGTTGAAGGATAAGATGCTGAAAAACAGAAAGGAAAACAGAGGTGCCAGATGAGGAGGGGAAAAAAGCCTTTTTGATTTAACTAGAAAAGATGTTTCATATATTTTTTTGAAAAGAACTTTAGTAGAGTGGAAAAGGGTGAAATACTGTAAAAACAGTGAAAATCACTGCAAAATTATAGAGTTGAAACAGCAGTCATGAACCACTGAGTGAAAGAGTAAGAAAATAAGGCAGCAATCTGAGACATTATCAGGTATCAGACATATAAACAAATTTATGAAATATAATGTAAAATTTTTATCATATAAACATATTTCTTTTTCTTGCAATGAAAAAAGTTAAGGTGCTTAGAGAATGAGAACTTTGCTACCATAAGAAAATGTCCTCTACATACAGACAAAGGCTTTATCTGTCCTTGAAATCTGAAATGCAACAGCTGTAATGAGTACCACTCTCTCACTCTTCTTTCACTTAGTGCAGCAGACTAAAGTCTAATACCTGGAAGTAAATATGAAACCCAACAAAATTTCACGATTATGAACATTTAATAGAGATGATGCAAATTTTTTTGGCAGCAGTGGATATTTTTAGGGATCTGGTTTGGTTCATTCATAGCACTGTTCCATGTTTTTTTGCTCAGCTTCTATAGTTACCTGAAATTTCTTTATTACATGCTTGCTTTCTTTGGCCAAATAATCTAAGTTGCAATTCTGTTAAAGTGAACACATATAAAAGCACAAAACAGGTAATTAGTTTCTTATATTTCACTACAGCTTCTACCAAAAAGTCCACCAATTTTTTCTTTTCCATTAATGGAAGTGAAACAGCTCAATTCAAAATTTTTAAACATGATCCGTAGGCAAGTTCTAAGATGATCATGACAAGAGTTTAGCATCCATAATAAATTAATTACAAAAGGGTTTGGACACTTGCTTGGAAATGTTTAGAGATCTGAAAATCAGGGAACTTCAAAAGCAACTCTGCAGTAATAGCAATATTACTTAAAGCAGATGAAAGTCTCCTCTGTGAGGACTATATAATGTTACACAGATGACAATGACATCAGAGTCTGATGAAAATTTCACTTCATTATTGACCCAATTTCTGTCTTAAATCGTATAAGAACCATGCCAATATTCACTTCCCTAGCCCCTAAATTCACAGAATTTCAGTAAGCAAGACATGCAGTTATACAAAGGAAAGCTCCTTCTTGTATCAGACATTTGTTTGCAAGAAGGGTTTTCTTAAGAGTTTGCTCTAGAAGCATCTTAATTTTATCACAGGTAGTTTCAATCCTGAAAGCAAAACAGAGCACTGTTTCTAGTTAGTTTTATTGCAAGCCAAAATATTTTGGTTTAGTTAGTTACCGTTCTGCACCTGCAGTAGCCCACAGTTTGACACACGGGCTGGGCAGCAGGGACTGTATTTCCCATCTGAGTGGCCTATGCTTTGATTCACTCAACATGAGCCATTGTGGGAAACCCAATAATGGCCCTGATGGGCAAAAGCAAATACAGAGCACAGCAGCTCCCATGCAGCAGTAGAGCATTTTGGGCAGGTGCACTGTACCACTGAAGCAAAACCTTCCACTTCCAAGTACTCTGCTAGTTTTGTACCACTTCTAAACAAAATGTAATGTCCCACAAGTCTACTGGTGTTCCATTTTCTAACTCCACATGGGGCTAAAAAGAGTGTTTTGATATATTTCAGCCCAAAAGAGTGCTTTGTATAGGTTTGTGTAAGTGGAAAAAAAAAATCAGCTGCAAATTAGTTTGTGATTTGTGTTTGTGCTTTCCTCATGATTCTGCTGAGACAAAGCTTCAATGACCTCCTATCAGTTCAATTTCCTGATTTCTTAAAGCTTGAGTAAAGTTTGACAGTTTGATATGGATTTTGACTTAGTTTACTTTTTTTTAGTTCTTGTTTTTTATTTAGGACTCTATTTCTTTATTATTATCATTATGTGTGTGTGTGTTTTAATGACTTGGGAATTTTTTTTTCACCACCAAAGAAAAGATACAACTGATAAACTGATATTCAATTTTCTTTACAATTTTTTAGTCTTCAGAAGTGTGCTAGGCATTTCATAGGAGGTATGAAAGGCATCAGTGAGCTTGTGAAGGTGAACTGCAATTTGTAGAACATTATACATTTTATGAGATTAATTAAAGAGAGACACAAATTTCAGACTAGATATAATTTTATATCTTAATATGATTACAAATAAAATTGTCTGCTCCTCCTCAAGATATTTAATATCCACATAATATAGCACATTTCTTCATTCACTTTGATTTTTCTCATCACAGAAAAAATGAAGCCTGCCTTTTACCTCAGAAGGTTTCAAGGACCATAACAACAATAATAAATTAATGTTCAGATAATTAAGTGTTAAACTGAAGGGAACTTTCACACTCAATAAGGAATTGGATAGTGCTTAAGGTATATTGATAACAAGGGTGTATCTGCATTCTTCTTCCACTGCTTTTCAAAGCATGGGTGCCTCTGTCCATCTGGCTCTCCCAGCATGGGCACCCTGAAGACAGGGACCTACAGCCCCTCTTGGTGAAGTGCAATGTGGTAGGGCTGTCATCCAGCTTCTGATTAACAGCCTTGTGACTAGTGGAGCCCTTTGGGAAATGGAAAAGCCTTTTCCAAAAGCACCTTTGTCAACTTTACAGAGTTCAAAACCCCATCTCCAGAGAGCACTGTCCACACTAAAATATATTCTGTTCCAGAATAAGGAATTTTCTCACTCTTTCCCTTTGGGGCTATGAAACTTGAGTGGTAGAAACCCAGAATCATTGGATCAGAGAGAGCAACTGGCTGGGGAACCAAAGTGAGAGAACCTGAATGCTAGGAATTCTCTCAAACACAGTTCAATGCAAAGAGCCAGTGCATCCAGCTTGTAATACGGCTATGGAATTCTCCTTCCAGAGAAGAAAGGAAGAACCAGTTTCTGCATCCCAAATGAACTTTTAAGGAATATATACTGACAACATCAAAATGCTCCAAGTTCTCAAATGTGGAAGGTAACTATTGGGACTCCACTTGGGACTCCAGAAGAGTTGTGGAGAGGTACATCTGGAAGCTGACATCTGCAACCCTAACCAACAGCTGAACAGGGACTTTCTGGGACACAGTTTGTGTTTTCAGATGTCTGTGTCTTTTGCATTCTCTTAAGCTCTGTTACTGAATCTAGCCTGAAGCATGCTTGTGGTCACCCTTGGGGAATATCCAGGTACAAGGGTGGGAAATAACACAGTCCAGAGCTTAGTCATTCACAATGCAATAGTGAACGTTATGTGCTGAAGGGATTTTGGACAACAGTGCTCCCACCAAGTTCTGAAGCAAAATGCTCCGTTGCAGTGTGAGCAGAAGCAGGTATGTATCATCTGTTATTGTCTCTAAGTGCTGCCATTGAGCTGGAATTTGTGTGAAGAGGACATTGCTCCAGAAATATAAACATATGAGAAATCCATCCAAACATCTCTGACCTTGACATTACTACTTTGTATCACCAAACCCATCCTTGAAATAATCTATTTTCATGCCCCTATACAGCTTTCACCAATCCTTTATCCATTGCTGCACAACAAACAGCCTTAAACTTTAATGGGCTGCATGACTTTTATTTCCTCCCTGTTCATGGCATTTTGTCTCCAAAGTTGCCATATTTTTTATATTTTTAATACAAAGACACTTGGAGTTGTGTTTGTGCCTGGAAGATTGGAAAATATCTAGCTTTAGGCTATATTATATGCATATGAGGACCTAATACTATTTAAATAACAGTTAAAACCACAACCTTCAAATACAAAGCCAGCTATTAAAATATTGCTGGAGGCAATGTGGCAAGGTTTTATACTAGTTTTATGCAAGATACAGGAACAGGAGAGAAGGTTGTGTCATTTGAATGACTACACCGTATTCCTCTCTATTTTCTAATTATCACAGATTTAATCAGCTTGTTCTGTTTGTATATTTTGTAATAACCTTTCCTCTTCCCCTTTTATTCAGGGGAGGAGAAGGAGAGGAATTTATATAACACAGTAAGTTTAAAAAATATGAGCTACATGGAAGACAGAACAGCAACTAAGATACTGTGATTAATTTCATAGACTTCCAGTAGGAAGTATTTAGTTTATCGGCACATAGTAAATGAATATTAAAATATGCATACCCCAAGGCTACAAGTGAAAGTAGATAACAGCTGTTGGTCTAAAATGTGGTTCCATAATGCAGAGATTGGAATAAGCTTGTAATTATGAATTAAAGCTAGAACAGTAAAAAAAAAAAATTACAAACACATTATGAAGATTTTCTTTAGCTCATACCATTTAAAACTAGCTCTCTCCATTTACAAAATGGAGCAGAAGGGAATGGATTGCTCTTTTCAGATTCAGAAAAAAAAAAAATTTGAAAAAAATCAATAATGACCACCTGCTTTTTTAAGCTCATCTTTTTAAAAATAAAAGTAACTCACTTTTAGATCAACAGAATTTCATATCAGACAGTAAAAAAAATACAATTATTTACTACTTTAATGAAAAATTTAGCTTTGTATAGCAAGTATGTTACTACCCCTAAACAAGACATCACAGACCTGGAAAAGATGAAAAAAAAAAAAGCCAAATATTCTGCTTCCCTGCATTAAGTATACTCTTGGCCAGTCTGTTCTTCCTTTTACTCACTGTATTGTCATTATGCAAGAAAGATGCATGCCAGTCTGAAGGACAAAAATTAAAATACTTATAAACTCCATTTTTACCTCATATATATATTATAGATGCTATTTTTAGCTTATGCCTCAAAATTTTCAAATCTCTTGTCCTATAAGAAGTCATTAAGAGTGCAATTAAAGTGGCATTTCATGGAAGAAAATAAAGAGGACAGCATTTTATAAACAAGGTCTAAGTGAAACCCATCTAAAAAGATCCTTTTATAATTCCACCAGATAGTAGTTCTACAAAAACACACACACACACACACACACACAAAATTACTCCTTTGACAGATTTGCTAGCTGGATTTCACTTGCAGAAATAAGCCCTTGATTGTCACACACAAAAGACTCAAAGCACAATTTGAAGGCTTATCCAAAACATGGAGGGGAAAGAGGGGAAGATTCAAAAAACCTAGTTCCACTGCACAAATTATAAGGTGAATGTCCTCGCGTGCTTGATGGAAAATGCTTAACTTCCCCAGGATATAATTCTGACCAGCCTCATTGCTCTGAATCACCTGAGGGCTTTTCTTTCTGTACTGCCTAAACCTGGCACAGGCAGATGTTTAACTTGCTCATCAGTGACTTGTTTGAGGGGCAGATGCCTCCTCAGAAACTCCCCTGATGATACAAAGCACGGAGCAGTGGCTGATACCTCAGAGGGTTGTGCTGCCCTTCAGCAGGGTGGAGACATGGGCAGAGAAGAATCTTCTGAAATTCCACAAAGGGAAATGAAGGGTCCTACACCTGGGGAGGAAAAACTCCATGCACCAGGCTGAAAGCTGACCTGCTGGAAAGCAGCTCTGCAGAGAAGGACCTCAAGGTCCTGATGGACAACAAACTGTCCATGAGCCAGCAGAGTGTCCTTGTGGCCAAGAGGGTCAATGGAATCCTGGGATACCTTTGGAAAAGGATTATCAGCAGGTCAAGGAAGGTGATCTGCCCCTCTATGCAGCCCTGGTGAGGCTGTACCTGGACTGCTGTGCCCAGCCCTGGTCTATGCAGTGCAAAAGGGACATGGAGCTCTTGGAGTGAGTCCAGTGGAGAGATACTAAGCTGGTGAAATCCAATGGAGAACCTTCCTTAGGACAAAAGGTTGAGGGAGCTGGTTCTGTTCAGCCTCAGAAGAGACAACTGAGAACACACCTCATCAATGTCTGTCAGTATCTTATGGGAGGGTAACAAGAGCATGGAGGCAGGCTCTTCTCGTTGGTGCAAGCAATAGGACAAGAGGAAATGGGCAGAAAGTGATGCACAGGAAATTCCACCTGAACCAGAGGAAAAAGTCATTTACTGTGTGGCTAACTCACACTGGAGCAGATTGCCCAGAAAGGTTGCAGGATGCTGCCCTCACTGGAGATATTCCAGAACAGTCTGAATGCAATCCTGTGCAATGTGCTCTGAGACAACACTGCTTGGCCAGAGAGGTTGGACTAGATGACCCACTGTGGTCCCTTTCAACCTGATCCATACTGTGATTCTGTGATATCTTGAGTATAAGATGGGTATGAACAATCTAGAGTTTATAGCAAATTTACATGACCCTAGGAATGCCTGTTAAAAAAATTAAAAAGTATTTGGTCCTACTACATCCTAACTACTTTCTGCAAGTTAAGAGACCACACACGTGTGTGTGACTGCTGACACACTATACATTTTAATTTTAAAATCACAAATAATTAAAAACACTCAAGGTCAAGGGTAACACAATATTCATTCTAACTTGAAAAGCAATTTGGAGTTGACCTAGCAGGTAGGCCCTTGCACTGATAAATAGTTCTGACTTTCCCATGTATATGCACCTGGGATATGCTCTTCCTTTTTAAAGTCTACATAGATAACTTTTAATAACTTATTCCTATTTTCTTTTTCTCTCTGCCACTCACCCCTCCATCCTTCCATATATATTTCCATACATGTGGTGCTTCCCTAAATGACAGAGACTGTCAAGAGACTCAAATATCCATTGACTAGTAAAATGCAAGAAATTGTAACGGTGCTTAGGAAATCAATGAGCTTTAAAAGACTATTGTGAACTATTGCCAAAATGTTATTCTCTTTTACATTATTTTATTTCAAAAGTCACTATGGGCCCTCTATGAATAACTACATCAAAGGGTTTTTTTCATATCACCATAAAGACAAAGCTTTTTTTATAGTAACAGGAAATATCACTTAGAAGAGCCACAGAAGTTTTTAATCTCTGTCCTGTTGCATTTGACTTCTTATGATTTCAAATAAATACCTAATTTTTAGAGAGCTCTTACATTCAGTGTCTCCTTTAGAGAAGAATTTTGTGAGAATGAATGAAATTTTAGAGCATTTTTGGTTATGACAGCTAATAAAAATGAATGAGTTTTGTATAAGACAGACAGTGTGCATCAATTGCTGTATATTGGTAAGCAAGATCAATTAGCCCCTTGCTCTTCAGGACTAGGAGGTTTAGTCTGTCAGATTGTCCTTTCCAAACAAATGTTTAAGTTTTCCGCAAAAAAAAAAGAAAATACAGCGGCAGAAATTAAATTACAGAAATTTAGTAAATCTTTGCAAGTATTTTACAAAATACCATTCTTTACTTAATAACGGGCAAGCAACATATTTTATGATTTCCCATTCATTCGACAAAGCTATGGTGTTTGTAATTGTGTATATAAAGCCATCAGTCTTGCAGAGCCGTCTTTAGCTGAGCAAGCCCCAAAGCATCCCGTCCATTCTGCTCAGATCTGATCAGCATCTTTATAGTTTATCAGCCTTGGGGTTCAATTTTGTTTTGGATGCTTTTATAAATGAGCACAATCACTGGTGAATCTGTTCTTCCAGATTGCAAAGAGAAAAATCGAGAGAAGAACTTTAGTAGATTACTGTGTCACTGAGGATAAAGTACAAGCACAAATGCACCTAAAGTAGTCTCAGAGATTATTTCATTGGGTGTACATTTTCAGTTTTATTTCAGTAAAATTAGATGATTGTCTTAGTTATTATTGTTTTTGAAGCTATATTCTGTCCCCAGGCAAGGTGCATGATCAATGCACTATCTAGCAAAATCAATTTGTTGCAAAGTACTATTTATTTAAGAAAAGGAAAGAGGGGGAGAGAAGAAGAGTAATGCATAGCAAATGTGAAGATGATTATAAGATTTTCTTATAGTAAAGCTGAATTTTATCACTGAAGCATAGAAGTTAAGAAATAATATAGCCGACTTCACAAACCCTGCACAAAACTGCTTCTACATACATATTTAAACTCTAAGGTAACAAGTGAAAAGCTATCCTCAAGTTTTGTGGCTCCTTCTATTTTTCTTATAAGAAATTATTTTCCAGCAATAAATTAATGTGATCAATGATACTTTTCTGACATACAGATCAACTGCAGAAGTATTTCCACTTCTACATAAACAAGACACAGGAAATAATACATACATTATAATGTAAAAAAGGGTTTGGTTTCTTTTCTACAGCAATAAAAAGTCTGTACTTGCTATGCTTTCTTATTCAAGAGATCATCAATATCACTGAATATCTTATGGGTTAGGAGAATGTGATTTTCTCAAATAGCAGGAAGGCTGCACTCTCATGACAGATTGGGTCAATTTTGTTTTCAGAAGCTGTTGATGCTCTTGTGTTATCTCTGTCATGGCCACCATATTAGAAGTGTAGTGAAAATCCATTATCTGTAATCTCAGTCGAAATGCTGGCCACTCTGAATAGTTACAGGCAACACAAACTTCCTGTCAGCTGGAAACTGAATATTCATAGATTCAATGCAAAAACTTCACCAAAAATGGTTAACTGCAGTTGGTCAGAGTTGCTATCATCTCCTCATTCACGATCATCATCAGGTTATTAAAAAACGTTCCACAATTTATGATGCTCTAAAGAAATCAGATTCCTAAATTGTATTAGGAATCCAAACTCTGGCACCAGTTTCAATCCCCATCTGTCAGTAACTACAGCACATGTTGTACAGAAACCACTGACACACACAGGTGTGGATATAATCATTTCATTTCAGGACTCCAGCAACAAGAGAGCTGAAATCAGGAGAAAGAAAACAGCTACCCAAAAATGATGGTGAATATAGTTGGTTTTCCATCTCATAAAAAACAGTGCTCTCAGTACTGAATTTTGAGGTGGGTAGTCTCTCTTCCAGCAGATTAGTAGGAAAGGGGTTACTTGGAATGCAGCAACAATCTCTAATGGCACCACTTAAGTTATCCTTGCTCTCTACTTAATTACTCTACCCTTTAAATGGAAAAAAGAGGAGGACCCATATTGTTGTACAGCAGTATGACCAGTTAATCTATCTGGCATTTGCTATTAATTATGCATGTTTTCAAGCAGCAGAGCTACACAATAATTCTTTCTTGGTTTACATTATCAAATGATATCAAATGATAGGTAGCTGAAGTAGAAATGATAGTGCTGAAGTAGACCCTTGAAGCCACAGTGATGAGAGATTTGAATAAGCCATTTTCAAAAGGTGCAATGGTATATATTACCCAGAACTACTTAATGAAGCAACTGTATGTTTGGAACTGCTACAGGATAAAGAGACTTGGCAAGTGAGTTAAGCAGCCTCATATGAATTAGGACAATGCTGAGATCCCCATGGATGGCACTAGTCAAAGCAGTGAATGGGAAAGACAGCAAGCCTGTCCAGATTGACAGCTACCAATGTCTGTGTCATACCTATATGCTTGCTTTAATTCTCCCTTTAGAAGTCCCCAAAACTCTCCAGAAACAGATGCAGCCTTGGCTGAGTAATCAGACAGATATCACAATAAAGGCGACTCAAGGAGCATGTACAGACACAATATAAAGGTATTTTTATGACCTGTCTGCTCTTTTACACCTTCTATTTCTCTTTTTTAATGTTCTTTTGAAAATATTTTAATTGTTAAGGGAGAGGGAAAAATCACTAGAGTTAAAAATCAGAACTAGGTTTCCACTGAAATCCCAAATACAACTCCTTCCTTTCCCCCACCCACATATTTGAGTTTCTGTCATTCAGACTGTAAATTACTTTGTGTATACATGTAGTCATGGGCACAAAATATACACATAAACATTTATATACAAATCCAGACATGAATACACACCTAGAGAAGATGTGTTGTTCTGCAAATAAGTAGCCTGGCAAATTATGGTGACTAAAAGGAAAAATCCTCCCTGGATATATGATTTCCAGGAAGCCACTTGAAACTGCTTGCATTTTCCTCTGGGAAATGGTCACTGTTGAAAGGGAGATACGAGGCCAGACGTCTATGGGTGAGACACAGAGACTGAGGCTGCAGACAAACCCACCCCATTCTGATGTTTCTGATGTCCTGTTTCAGGTCAGGACATCTGTGGCAGACCTGAGGACCCTCAAAGACCAGAAAGTACAAGGTCTGAAGAGAGGAGCCCCATCTGCATATGGCACACTACTGCACATACAGGAAGAGAGAATTAACAGTTCACAATCTGTTGTATATGATGGTATCATCCTGGCCTGACAGTTTTGGGTCAAGGACACAGAAATCAAAATGTAAATTAACACACTGTGAATGATAAGGGGAAAAAATGCTACACAGGAATTATTAGATGAAGAGATTATGACAAAGGAGTCAGATTCCATTAGGACACTCACAATAATGTTCTCAAAAGATGCAGTACACTTTTTTTTTTTTTTTTTTAAGGAATACACAGTGGTGATGCTTAAGAGATTTCAGTATAAATATTTTCCCTCATTTCAATCCACATATCACCTTTCCAGTTATGTTCCAGTGTGAGTTTTATGTTTAAGTAGAATTCAAATATTGAAGTTGAAGACACAATCAAAACAGACAGCATTTTTATGAGTTTTATGTGCATTCAATGATAA